>NC_064638.1:1195128996-1195432026 GCF_023864345.2 Schistocerca serialis cubense
AACTAGAACTACCTATCTGCAGTTTCTGCATATAAAAAGCAGTGTACTGATTGACTGACTCACCATCGCCCAGCCCAAACCACTAAGGATAAAAACTTAAAATTTGGCGAACGTGTAGACCTCACATTTTAAGAAGAGATTTTTCGAAATGACCACCCTATTGGGGTGAAATATGGGATGAAACTTCTTTTTTAAAATAATGTCGCTATTACGCCAATTTGGAAGCTAGATCAACGATAATCAGTATTTGGTTTCTCGGTCAATAATAAAGAAATATATGTCGCAGCATTTTCGGAAATTTAACCCCATGGGGGTGAAATAGTGAAAGCTTGTTCTGAAAATATATTGTTATTAAATAACTACTAAAGTATTTTTAAAGTTCAATCTATGAAAATTGGTATTTGACTTCCCGGCTACAAATTTAAAAAATGCGTGTTTCAATGATTTTGGAAATTGAATCCCTGTGGGGATGAAATAGGGGATGAGATCATTTAGAAAATATTTTATTATGAAAACATTTTTAAAGCTAAATCTTTGAAAATTTTGATCTGACTTCTCAGTTAGAAATAAAAAAGTACTTGTTCCAGTGTTTTGGAAATTTAACCCCTAAGGGGGTGAAGTAGGGTCAGACTGATTTAGTGACTCATCATCGCCCAACCCAAACTGCTAAAGATGGAAACTTGAAGTTTGGAGAGAATATCGATCTTATACCATAGGCATCATTTAAGAAGGAATTGCCCGAACTTCCATTCCCAAGGGGGAAAAATAGGGGATAAAAGGCTTTTTGAAAGTATGTCGCCAGTTAGGAAATTTTCTAGCTAGAACTATTAAAACTGGTTTTTTAGTCAGAAAATTCAACCTCTAAGGAGGTAAAATGGTGGGTGTTTTTTTTTGAAAATAAGTAATTACGAAAGAACTACTAAAGAATTTTTAATGCTGCATTTGTGACAACTAGTATTTGACTTCTCGGTTAGAAATTTAAAAAAAAATCGTGTTTCCTTGTTGCTGGAAATTCAGCCTCTATGCGAGTGAGATAGGAGATGAAAATTTTTAGGGAAGTATTTCGTTACATTAAATATATTTAAAGCTAAATTTATGAGGATTGGTATTTCACTTCTTGGTTAGATATGCAGAAATATTTGTTAGGCGCTGAAAGTTGCTACGGAAATATCTCCAAAAGAACGAAAAAGGCATGAGGAAGAAAAAACAGAAGTACATTCGGAAGCCCGCCCGGCTAACCGTGCAGTCTAACGAACTGCTTCCCGAGAGGGGAGGCGTGCCGGCCCCCGGCATTAATCCGCCCGGCGGATTAGTATCGACGTCCGGTGTGCCGACCACCCTGTGGATGGTTTTTACGGCGGTTTTCCATCTGCCTCGGCGAACGCCAGCTCTACCACGCAAACATTGGGGTTACACCTGCCTGAAATGAGACGTTCCTTGGGGGGGGGGGGGGGGGGTCCACTGGGGGCAGGACCGCATGGTAACCCTAGGTTCGGTGTGGGGCGGCGGTGGGGTGAGTGGACTGCTGTATCCTGCTCTGGGGTTGTGAACCACTGAGTGCTCTTAATTAGAGTGAAAAGCTTAGAAGATGTTGCAGTTTGTGAACAACATAAAAATTCGAGTAAATAAAATAAAAAAATCTCTGCTGCCCATACAGTCTATGCGAGTTAAGCAGCGGGCGCTAAACTAGTGGCTATAATTTTGTTCATCATGTTTGTACTTGGTCTGCCTTCCTCCTCTCTACGATGTGCAAAGTTACAACGTTCTTCCAGGGAAACCTTAGATATCCCGTTTGCTAACTGTCAACTGCACGCCTCCACTGTTTAAGGCTCCTGTTGCGCCACCAGCTTCAGTAATGTCTTTGAATCCAGCTAAGGGGGTATGCGGGCCAGCTGACGTAGTTCTGCAGCTGGCAGCTACAATGGGGCACGCTCAGCAACGTGAAACAGGGCGCTCTGCCGTCAGCGGAGAACTGCACTGCTGCATGGTGCAGAACAAAGCTGCATTTCCACAGCCGGCGTCATAGTGGGAGACTGGAGTGAGTATAAAGCTCCCAGCCCAGTCGGTAGCAGATACTGTGTCTCCAAAAACGCCGTGGGCTTTTCCAGCAGCGACTTTCCGGCATCGTAGACGGCACATCCTCAAATGGGAGAACCCTTCCCTTGCGTTTTGGCCACATACACACATATGCTGAAATCCACCGTAAGGAGCATTGGTCGGGATACAATGTACCACTACTAATCGCTTCTCGTCTTTTTCCATTCGCAAATAGAGCGAGGAAACGACAATCGTTATACGTTTCCGTGCGAACGCGAATTCCCCTTATTTACCCTCGTGATCCTTACGCGAAATGTACATTGACGGTAGTAGAATAGTGCTGCATCAGCCTCAAATACTGATTCTCTAAATTTTCTCAATAGTTTTTCGCGCAAATAATGGTGTTTTCGTTCCAGGGATTCCCATTTCTGATCACAAAGGAACTCCACAATAGCTGCTTGTTGATTGAACCTATCGCTAACAAATTTAGTAGCACGCGTCTGAGTTGCTTCGATGTCTTCCTTTAATCCGACCTTGTGGGGATCCCAAACACTCATGCAATACACAGGAATGGGCCCCACTACTGTTCTACACAAGATCTCCTTTAGAGATGAACAATACTTCCTAAAATACTCCCAATAAACCGAGGCAGACAATTTTTCTTCCCTGCTACTGTCCTTACGTGTTCGTTCCTTTTCATACCGCCTTGCACCGTCACGCCCAGATAGTTAAACGATGTGACCATGTCAAGCAGTACCCAGATAATGGTATATTCAAACATTAAGAGTTTATTCTTCGTACCCACCTGCGCAATTTGAATTTTTCTACATTTAGAGCGAGCTACCGTTCACCACACAAACTAGTAATTTTGTCTAAGTGATCCTTCATCCTCTTGCAGTCACCAAACGACGATACTCTCTCGTATACTGTAGCGTCACCAGCAAACAGCCGCAGATTATTGATCTCTCTGTTCGTCAGATCACTTGTGGAGAGTGGTACCATCCTATCCTGACCACGTTAAATTGGCTATATACACTGGAGAGCTAAAGAAACTGGAATACCTGCCTAATATCCTGTAGGGCCCTCGTGAGCAGGTAGAAGTGCCGCAACACGGCGAGGCATGGACTCGACTAATGTCTGAAGCAGTGGTGGAGGTAACTGACACCGTGAATCCTGCAGGGCTGTCCATTAATCCGTAAGACTACGAGCCGGTGGAGATCTCTTGTCAACAGCACGCTGCAAGGCATCCCAGATATGCTCAATAAGGTTCATGTCTGGGGACTTAGGTGGCCAGCCGAAGTGTTTAAACTCAGAAGAGTGTTACTGGAGCCACTCTGTAGCAATTCTGGACGTTTGGGGTGTCACATTGTCCTGATGGAATTGCCCAAGTCCGTCGGAATGCACAATGGACATGAATGGATGCAGGTGATCAGACAGGATGCTTACGTACGGGTCACCTGTATCTAAACGTATCAGGGGTTCCATATCACTCCAACTGCACACGCCCAACACCACTGCAGAGCCTCCACCAACTTGAACAGTGCCCTGCTGACTTGCAGGGTCCACGGATTCGTGAGGTTGTCTCCATACCCGTAAACCTCCATCCGTTCGATATAATTTGAAACGAGACTCGTTCTACCAGGCAACTTGTTTCCAGTCACCAACAGTCCAACATCGGTGTTGACGGGCCCAGGCGAGGCATAAAGCTTTGTGTTATGCTGTCACTAAGGGTACACGAGTCGGACTTCGGCTCCGAAAGCCCATATCGATGATGTTTCGTTGAATGGTTCGCACGCTGACCCTTGTTGATAGCCCAGCATTGAAATCTGAAGAAGTTAGCGAAAGGGCTACACTTACGCCACGTTGAGCGATTCTCTTCAGTCGTCGCTGGTCCCGTTCTTCCGAATCTTTTTCCTGCCGCAGCAATATTGGAGATTAGAAGTTTTGCCAGATTCGTGATACTCATCGTACACTAGTGAAATGGTCGTATGGGAAAATCCCCACTTCTTCGCTACCTCGGAGATGCCGTGTCCCATCGCCCGTGCTCCAACTATAACACCAGTTCAGACTCACTTAAATCTTGACAAACTGCCTATTGGCTTCTGTCTCGGGTTCTTCGGCCGACGTTCATTTAACGATTTTTCTGACTTTTCGCCAGCACTGCCAATAGGCAGTTTGTCAACAAGTGGCCACGAAAGCCTTAACAATTTTGTATCACTTAAATCTTGATAACCTACCATTGCATCTAACAACTGCGCCAGACACTTGTTGTGTTGTATAAGCGTTGCCGACAGCAGCGCCGTATTGTGGTTGTTGACATATCTCTGTAATTGAATACACATATCAGTTTCTTTGGAACTTCAGTGTAAATGCTTCATTTTCGCAGAAACTGTTGAGTATATGAATATGAGATTTTTACATCTTCTCTCATATTGTGTGAATGTATTGTTCTACAATCGCTTTAAAATGAATGTGTTTTCCTAAATATATAATTTTTTGATGTAAATGTTCACAATTTTAAGTCTTTAATTTTAACTATTAGAGTAAATGCTGCTAAAGTAGGCTGCATCAGAAACTGTGCGAAGTACCGGATTTTTTTTATTAATATTCATTTCTCAGCACAACACACCCTTACAAGCTTTTCAGAGTATTTATGACCACCCTGCGTATATAGAACTACAACAGTCCTATCGCAGTCCCCTAGCGCACTCCTGTCGGCACTACCGTTTATGATGAACACTCGCCGTTGAGAAAAACGTGCTAGTGTGTATTACTTACGAAGTTTTCAAACCACTCACGTGTTCGGGAACCTAATCCATATGCTCGGACCTTGGTAAAGAACCTGCAGTAGGGCACCGTGTCAAATTATCTATTAAAATTCAGTTGCCTTTCATCCATGGTTCGCATGATATCATCTGAAAAATGGGCAAGCTGAGTTCCACAGGAGCCACGCTTTCTAGACTCCATCTGACTATGGAGGGAAGCTTCTCTGTTTCAAGGAAAATTTATTGCATTGGAACGCAGAATGTGTTCAAGAATTCTGCAGCAAATCCAACGTTAAAGATACTTGTCTGTAATTTTGTGGGTCTGTTCTTGCAGCGCCATTATATACAGAAATCACCTGGGCGCTATTCCACTACTTAGCCTTTGTGCTTGGCGAGAGGATCATGATTAATGTAAGGCACGGTTGCAACTTTGATGGCAGATTGTGATTTAATGTCCCATCGACCACAAAGGCATTAGAGACACACCAGGCGCTCAGAATGGCGAATTAAAATGGCCGCGCACCTTGAACGAATCATCCCGGCATCTGGCGTCAGCGATCGAGGAGAACAGAGGAGCCGGCATCCGTGGCCGAGCGGTTCTAGGCGCATCAGTCCGGAACCGCGCTGCTGCTACGGTCGCAGATTAGAATCCTGCCTTGGGCATGGATGTGTGTGATGTCGTAGGTTTAAGTCGTTCTCAGCTAGGAGACTGATGGCCTCAGATAGTGCTGATGACCTCAGATAGTGCTTAGAGCCATTTGAAATTTTGAAGACCAGAGGAAAACCTAAACGTTGATATACATGTGGGGTATAAACTGCCGTCCACTTCAACGCGAATTCAGTTATGAAGATATGAGTCCGTCAGTCCATCCAGGTTTATATTATTTTTACGAGGGGCGTTCAGAAAGTAAGCTCCGATCGGTCGCGAAATGGAAACGACTATGAAAATCCGATAAAGCTTTGCACAGATGTGTTGGGTAGTGTCTCTAGTATAACCCCAATTAGCATCACGTCGCTCTTCTCATTTCTGAGCTCGCAGTGAGTGCGTAAAGATGTCTATAAAATAGTGTCTGCCGCCAAGTACGAGGGCCTGGTGAGAAATTTCGCCTGAAGCTATGCAGCTAACATTACATAACTGTCGTACTGTTTCTTCTTCAAGACAATTCTCAGCCGCATTCTGCAGGGACAATGAAGATGCTCCTGCATCGTTTTCAAATGGAAATGTGAGATTACCCACAATACAGTCCGCAATTGTCTCCCCCTGAGTTTCATCTCTGGTCACATGAACCGCTGTCTTTGAAGACAACATTTTGACACACACAACGAGGTGTAGGCCAGCGTGGAGAATTGGCGGAAAGCACTGGCAGCTGCCTTCTGTGATGAGGCTATTGAAAAGTTGGTACAACGCTATGACAAAAGTCTAAGTCAGAACTGCGACTACGTAGAGAAGTAGCTGAAAGGTGTAGCTAATTGTTACGAGTAAAACATTTCTGATGTTCACTGTGGTTTCAATTTGGCAATCAATCGGAGCTTACTTTCTGAACAGGCCTCGTAGTTTCTCTAAATTGAATAAGACGAAACGTCCCCTTAGAAAAATTAATGAATTACTGTGCTGGTAAACCCCTTACGTTATTTGATTTTCAAACAGCTGAGCAAAACTGAACGTACTCAGAAATTTCTCTCTTTACTTATTCTGATCATCACTAAACTGACACACAATATTTTTAGCGCGGCGCAATCTGACTTTCAATAATCCCTACAAAAGAATGGCCCTAACAATAACCTATACCTTTCATGAATCACTTACCTCACAAAAATCTTCGTTACTCGAACTACTGCAATACAGCGAGCGCCACTACTGCCAGCTAAATAAAAGATTCAAACTACTGAAGGCACTAACTACGGATAGGCATAGTAAGCAAATGAAAGATTTTGATAGAGAGCAAACAATGTATATACCTTAATAGTGTTCAAAAGTCATTATATATATATATATATATATATATATATATATATATATATATATACAGGGCTATTACAAATGATTGAAGCGATTTCATAAATTCACTGTAGCTTCATTCATTGACATATGGTCACGACACACTACAGATACGTAGAAAAACTCATTAAGTTTTGTTCGGCTGAAGACGCACTTCAGGTTTCTGCCGCCAGAACGCTCGAGAGCGCAGTGAAACAAAATGGCGACAGGAGCCGAGAAAGCATATGTCGTGCTTGAAATGCACTCACATCAGTCAGTCATAACAGTGCAACGACACTTCAGGACGAAGTTCAACAAAGATCCACCAACTGCTAGCTCCATTCGGCGATGGTATGCGCAGTTTAAAGTTTCTGGATGCCTCTGTAAGGTTCAAATGGTTCAAATGGCTCTGAGCACTATGGGACTTAACATCTATGGTCATCAGTCCCCTAGAACTTAGAACTACTTAAACCTAACTAACCTAAGGACAGCATACAACACCCAGCCATCACGAGGCAGAGAAAATCCCTGACCCCGCCGGGAATCGAACCCGGGAACTCGGGCATGGGAAGCGAGAACGCTACCGCACGACCACGAGATGCGGGCCTCTGTAAGGGGAAATCAACGGGTCGGCCTGCAGTGAGCGAAGAAAGGGTTGAACGCGTGCGGGCAAGTTTCACGCGTAGCCCGCGGAAGTCGGCGAATAAAGGAAGCAGGGAGCTAAACGTACCACAGCCGACGGTTTGGAAAATCCTACGGAAAAGGCTAAAGTAGAAGCCTTACCGTTTACAATTGCTACAAGCCCTGACACCCGATGACAAAGTCAAACGCTTTGAATTTTCGGCGCGGTTGCAACAGCTCATGGAAGAGGATGCGTTCAGTGCGAAACTTGTTTTCAGTGATGAAGCAACATTTTTTCTTAATGGTGAAGTGAACAGACACAATGTGCGAATCTGGGCGGTAGAGAATCCTCACGCATTCGTGCAGCAAATTCGCAATTCACCAAAAGTTAACGTGTTTTGTGCAATCTCACGGTTTAAAGTTTACGGCCCTTTTTTCTTCTGCGAAAAAAAACGTTACAGGACACGTGTATCTGGACATGCTGGAAAATTGGCTCATGCCACAACTGGAGACCGACAGCGCCGACTTCATCTTTCAACAGGATGGTGCTCCACCGCCATCATGATGTTCGGCATTTCTTAAACAGGAGATTGGAAAACCGATGGATCGGTCGTGGTGGAGATCATGATCAGCAATTCATGTCATGGCTTCCACACTCTCCCGACTTAACCCCATGCGATTTCTTTCTGTGGGGTTATGTGAAAGATTCAGTGTTTAAACCTCCTCTACCGAGAAACGTGCCAGAAGTGCGAGCTCGCATCAACGATGCTTTCGAACTCATTGATGGGGACATGCTGCGCCGAGTGTGGGAGGAACTTGATTATCGGCTTGATGTCTGCCGAATCACTAGAGGGGCACGCATCGAACATTTGTGAATGCCTAAAAGAACTTTTTGAGTTTTTGTGTGTGTGTGCAAAGCATTGTGAAAATATCTCAAATAATAAAGTTATTGTAGAGCTGTGAAATCGCTTCAATCATTTGTAATAACCCTGTACATATCAGTTCATGACATCCAGTCTTTAAAATTTACTCTCTCTGATGGACACACGTCCAATTCATCCGCTCTCAAAACTCCGCCATCTCACTCCCCACATCCACCACTGCTGCCGGCTCACCTCCAACTGCGCAACGCTACGCGGTGTTAACAGCCAAATGCCCAACACTACAATAGCGAATATTACAACAATGCCAACCATCCACATACGGCGCGCAGCACAGCCAGTGATTTTCATACAGAGCGATACGTGGCGTTACCAATATAAAAACCTAAACAGCCTACTTACAAAGACGAATGCAGGGACGCGATCCTTTCGATGGGTCACGACTGATCTCACGCCCCAAATAATCGCAGAAGGCGACCTTATTCCCCACCTCAAGTGACCTCGTCGTCCAGGGATTGTTAATCTCTGAAATTTCTTCTTCTGTTAGTCCTCTGACTTTGAACGTTATCTACGAAACATTTCAACTAACCATACCCTTTATAAAGACATGTAGAGATGGAGTGTGATAGATATTCGTTGTTATGAGCCTAGCGCAGGACTTCTGTGTGATCCTAACTCTAGTGGTGATACCACGAACTGTAATAGAACAGAACGGCGTGCTAAGAATTTAGCGCTAGGCATCCCCCGCCTCACCAGTGTCAACGGCAGACGGCAGCACTTAAAAGCTGCCGCTCCCCGATCCTGGCTGCTTTATTATGCGATCCGTTGGCCCTGCGAACAGCCGATTCCACTTAGTGGTCAGTGAGCTGAAAATAGTCCAGGCCTCCGGGCTTACCCACTTACCCGATAATCGTCGGGTCACTGTCGCATAGCGTTCAGCGCCGGTGCTAATCGTTTTCAGAACAGCGACTCTCCGGATTCCCCATGCGTCGTTTCTCACGTCGAACATGAGTTTGCTCTGATAAGATCGATCATTTCATGGAAAACGAACAAAAGACGTAATAAATGTCGCAGTGAACCCAGTACAGTGTGTAAACTTTTAGATGGCAGACCTCTCCCTAGTTCTGAATCGGCAGAAGTCGGTAAACGTCGGGAGGCTTCGGGAGGCACGCAATTTCGACTGCTGCCAACATTACGTAGCTGTGTTGTACAAGGTAGCCATTTTCGTCTGCTTCGTTATTGTTTTGCGATGTACTGCTCTGCGTGGTTTTATATACTTTTTTTAACACGTTTGCGAAACGTGTTGCGAATAGTGTTAGTAGTGAAGAAATAATAGAAAAAAAAGTCATGCCTGACGCGGCACTTTTTCACGCATCTCGATGTTTACCTCGTCATATCTCCTGAATTATACGTCGTAAAGAGACATAAATTTGCCGGTGCATTTACTGATATATGTGGATACTGTATGCGAAATATGTTGCGATTAGAGTTAATAGTAACGGAAAAATACATTAAAACGTCATGCCTACTGCGGCAGATTTACGGTATGTACTGAGAAAATGTAGTAAGCGACCACCTTTTTTTTTCTTTCATTATTTTGTGGGGGGTGTCAGCGAGAAAATTTTCGTAAAGTTTTCAAATTCTATGTAACGTTTGTTGCTAGTCGCTAAGTGCTCTCATTCTCAAATAGTGGATGCATAAATCTGGGTATTTTCCCGCGGTGACATTTCGTTGTTTACGACGTCATATCTCCTCAAGAATGTGTCTTATTTCTTTTTTTTTTTCGCCTAGGAACCTTCGTGGACGTACGGAGAACAAATCACCAAAATTTCATCGCAATCGGATGAATGATTTGGGAACGCAGAGAGGGCAGACATACATACATTCATTTTTATATATAGAGATTGACAGTTACGTTATACTATATGACCTGTTTAAGTATATTTAAATTGTATAATTAATAGTTTAACATTGCAGGGAATGAAAAAAAAAATTGCGAGCAGTGAGAATCGAATCCGGGTCTGCTGCATGACAAGCCTTGACCTAATCAATTGCGCTATGCATGTTGCATTCTCATAGCTGTTGAAACATTGTCCATTACCTTTTCGGGCGTTTGGAGAACAACTCACCAAAGTTTCATGGCAATCGGATGAATATATCGGATGAACATATATAGATTTTAATGTACATGACGATTTCAGTTTCGTTTACGAACAACATTTAAAGCGAGTTTTACTTCCAAGCCTTTCGTCTGCTTTCGTGTAAGCATGACGCGCAATTTGTAGTGCCAGCACTGCAACTGGTAGGCGTGCCTTGTCCCCCCCCCCCCCCCCCCCCCGCAACTGCTCCTCTCCCTCGCCAGCCGATGCTTGCTTCCTCCTCTCCCCGCACTCCCCTCACAGCTCAGCCATCTTACAGTTAACACACTGTAAACAAAAACTAGAGCGGATGGCGTTGGAATAGAATCGGCTGATTTCTTGTACATGCATGATAGCACCTGATCCAGATTATGCCAACCCATTGTGCGGCCTGCGTACGTGTGCATGGTGATCGTATCCCATGCTGATGTCGGGGTACATGCGCAGGAAACAGTGGCGTTTTGTAGTACATGGGTTTCGGGACGGTTTTCTCAACTTATCACCAATACCGTGGACTTACAGATCTGTGTCGTGTGTCTACATTCTGTGCCTATGCTATTAGCGCCAGTTTTTGTGTAGTGCCACGTTGTGTGGCACCACATTCTGCAATTATCCTTAATTTATGAGCATGAATGTATATAAAGGCCCATTCGGACCCACTGTTAGGCTTCCAGTTTTCCTCAAAGTTTCGAGGTGGTCTCTGTGCAATTCTGAAATGTAATTATTCGACTCCAAAAGGCATACACTGCACCGACCTTCTACAGTTGTACCTTGGCTTGTCGTATTACTGGAATTACTTCAGTGCACAAGTAAACAACTTTGAAACTCAAAATGGCATGTGGCTCGAATCAATGTGGTCATTAGTACCCACTTGGTCAGTCTTTGTTATACCAGGACGTCAACTTATTTCTCGTATACAGCAACAGCAACAAATCCTTACGAAGCAGGTAACTCAAGTATTTCATCCCGACCATAAGTGGAAACGTTTCAATACCATACACGATTAGTGTGAATACTCTTGTTTTCATTTATTTGAAACATAGTTTTTTACTGGATTGTATGCAGTGCAGTAATTAGCAGCAGTAATAAAATCAGATATAGCATTCTTAAATCTCTTAAGAGCTTCGAGAGGTATGAAGCGTGACACTAAAGGACGGGGTAGGTACGTTTCTCTTTAACTTATTAATATTGGGTGAAGACTATCGTTTATTTCCAGGTAGAAGTGGCTAGTAAATAACAGAGGACATGGCCTTTGGTGGAGAAACACTTCAAATACACAGTGTAACTTGTAGTGAAATTTGCTACATTTCAAGCCAAGCCAGTTTACGAATATGAAAAAGAGGAAAGTTGTACTCAGTGGAGTATATGCGTAATTTAACGCACTAAGTAAGCCATTACAGCTATAGCTGAAGAGAAAACACACACAAACTTGATGAGAAAACATCAAAAGTAACACTAATTTCCCGAGACAGAAGAACCTAATGCTGCGATTGTTGGACAGAAGAACCTAATACTGCGATTGTTGCTACATCAAATGGCTCTAAGCACTATGGGACTTAACATCTGAGGTCATCAGTCCTCTAGACTTAGACTACTTAAACCTAACTAACCTAAGGACATCACACTCATCCATGCCCGAGGCAGGATTCGAACCTGCGACTGTAGCAGCAACGCGACTCCGGACTGAAGCGCCCAGAACCGCTCGGCCATAGAGGCCGGCATTGGTACATCGGATATAGAAAACACACGAGCCGGAAACGTCAGAATATATAACATGGACATGCAATTTTGTCATAGGATGACATGGTTTGAGACCATGGCTGTTATTTGAAGACAAATGTTGATGGTGTTGGGACAGCAACCAACCACAAATTTACTTTCAGTTCTTTTATTCAAAGGGTACCGTTACCAGTTTCGAATCGTTGTGAATCAGCTTCAGACGGTTTACACGCTTTCCTAATAACGTGTGGCCCTCCTGAAAAATTTCCAAAAATTATTTTCCAACCTCCAAAGCAAATAATATTCCTACACCTATCTGCAGATCAAGTAGCAAATTGATATGTTATTATAATTCTCATGATGCTAAATGTAATTAAATAATGTACTATTTTACCTATACAGTACTTTAAAAAAAGGAACAACTTTATAATTAATGTAATAGTATCCGCTCAAAAACTCAAAAAAATCAATGTCTGTGTACTAGTGTAAAAAGCATTTCAGGTGCATAAGTGAATATATGATCCTTTCCAAACATAGGACAGTTTCAAATGTTACGATTATATCATAGCATCTTTGATACGAATATTACGTGTGCAACAGTAAGAATGCAGTGGGAATGTATTAACATCTGTTGGACGAATGTTATGAAAACAAACACTCCAAACCGACATTTCACGCAAGTCACATCCAACGAAAATCGGTAATGCAACCATCTGTGTGTGGCGTGCTTATAATTATGTATTATTTATATTTTAGGACAATTAATCTGTAAAAAACGCACCACATGTTTTAAGGAAAGCGTGTAAACCGTCTGTAGATGAGTCACAACGATTCGAAATCGGTAACGGTATCCTTTGAATAAAGGAACTGAAAGTAAATTTGTGTCTGGTTGTTGTCCCAACACCATTTGTCTAACACAGACATTTTATAAAGAGAAACAAATTTGGTTTCTTATAGTTATTAGTGTATTGGAAATTCGAATGAAGTGTAAGAATGTAGAAATCATCTGACGCCATGTGCGTCACGGGAACTGCATCTTAATAAGAAAAGACATCGACCGTGATTCATGCGTCTTATGCGTATTCTCTTACTTTCAGCCGCGTAAATTGCAGTTACAAGCAATGTCGCAAGTTCCTTTTGGCAAAGCTTATCCAATTTCGTTCCCGAATTTAGCCTTTACTTACATTTATTTTAAAACTAGTTCTGTCTTGATATTTTTCTAACATTTCGGACGCATGAATATAATAACTACTCTGTAAATGAAGCAGAAAAACAAATATCATTTTTACGGTGCATACTTCGTTTCTCTCCACTTGGCGCGCTGTTGTCGCTGATTCAGACTGATCCGCACTCCCACCCAACGCCATTTATACACAGTCACCGTCCGTCCTCCATGCTCGCTGCTTGGAGATTTCCACAGGAAGTCGAGCGTAAATGTGCATCCGCGCTGAAGGTGTTGGATTCATTGCCCATCTATACGAACATCACTCATACATGTAACTCCAGGCTATGATGATAATGACCATTCGAAGTAAGAAGTCTAGTGCACGCCTTTGAGGTATGACTAGTTGCTCACCTTCGCTACTGCGAAACACATATCTTCTACTCGACAAGTGCTTTCAGCATATGCATTTAACAGGCCATTATGCTTAGAATTCTCGCGCTCGTTTCGTCTCTGATTATTGATCATTAGTCCCGATACAACCCGTATTTTGAACATAAAACAGTTTCGTGAACGTTAATACGGTTTATTAAACCAGTATTTGCTCCGAACTTGATATCCGATTGCTCTTACACGTTTCCTGAGAATGGAAATGTTAGTGGACAGTTTGCTCACAACATGTACTTAGCAAGATCGAATTTCAATATATAACATGAGCCTTAGAGAGCCAACTGCGAGAAATGGTCTTGTGGAGGTCCGAATGCAATAATGTTTCCCCTATTCTTCCGAACGGGAGCGAAATATGAAACTTTTTAATCAACGACAAAAATTAAAGTCAGGTTGGTGCAGGATAATTTCTGGGGGGAGTTGAAATACAGATGACTGCTATATTTGCTGCAAATAAATGACGAAAGGACAAACTGAAAATGTTGTTGTTGTGGTCTTCAGTCCTGAGAGTGGTTTGATGCAGCTCTCCATGCTACTCTATCCTGTGCAAGCTTCTTCATCTCCCAGCACTTACTGCAACCTACTTTCTTCTGAATCTGTTTGGTGTATTCATCTCTTGGTCGTCCTCCGCGATTTTTACCCTCCACGCTGCCCTCCAATACTAAATTGGTGATTTTTGATGTCTCAGAATATGTCCCACCAACCGATCCCTCCTTCTAGTCAAGTTGTGCCACAAATTTCTCTTCTCTCCAGTTCTATTCAATACCTCCTCATTAGTTATCTGATCTACCCATCTAATCTTCAGCATTCGTCTGTAGCACCACATTTCGAAAGCTTCTATTCTCTTCTTGTCTAAACTATTTATCGTCCACGTTTCACTTCGATACCTGACTACACTCCATGCAAATACTTACAGAAACGACTTCCTGACACTTAAATCTATACTCGATGTTTCTCTTCTTCAGAAACGCTGTCCTTGCCATTGCCAGTCTACATTTTATATCCTCTCTGCTTCGACCATCATCAGTTATTTTGATCCCCAAATAGCAAAACTCATTTACTACTTTAAGCGTCTCATTTCCTAACCTAATTCCCGCAGCATCACACGATTTAGTTCGACTACATTCCATTATCCTCGTTTTGCTTTTGTTGATTTCATTTTATATCCTCCTTTCAAGACACTGTCCATTCTGTTCAGCTGCTCTTCCAGGTCCTTTCCTGTCTCTGACACAATTACAGTGGCATCGGCGAACCTCAAAGATTTTATTTCTTCTCCCCGGGTTTTAATTCCTACTTCAAATTTTTCTTTTGTTTCCTTTACTGCTTGCTCAATATACAGATTGAATAACATCGGGGATAGGCTACAACCCTGTCTCACTCCCTTCTCAACCGCTGCTTCCCTCTCATGTCCCTCGATTTTTATAACTGCCATCTGGTTTCTGTACGAATTGTAAATAGCCTTTCGCTCCCTGTATTTTACTCCTGCCATCTTCAGGATATAAAAGAGAGTATTCAAGTCAACATTGTCAAAAGCTTTCTCTAAGTGTACAAATGCTAGAAACGTAGGTTTACCTTTTCTTAATCTATTTTCTAAGATACGTCGTAGGGTCAGTATTGCCTCACGTGTTCCAACATTTCTACGGAATCTAAACTGATCTTCCCCGAGGTCGGCTTCTACCAGTTTTTCCATTCGTCTGTAAAGAATTCGAGTTAGTATTTTGCAGCCGTGGCTTATTAAACTGATAGTTCAGTAGTTTTCACATCTGTCAGCGCCTGCTTTCTTTGGGATTGGAATTATTATATTCTTCTTGAAGCCTGTTTCGCCTGTCTCATACATCTTGCTCACTAGATGGTAGAGTTTTATTAGGCCTGGCTCTCCCAAGGGCGTCAGTAAAAATAACTTCTTTATAAAATGGTGCCGCAAATTCTTCAGAAAGAGGGGTGGACGAGATCTGGTCTGTGAGTTTGAGCCATTACGTCGAAGATCATGAAGGGTCAAACAGCGAGTGTAGTAAGAAGTGTACTGTTCGTACAGAAGGTAAGGGGCGCGTGCATTGCCGAGTAAGCAGACACTGGTGGAAGACAACGACCTCGGCGAAATATCAGGCGGCTTCTGTCGGCAGCGCATACTCCATTTTATGTTATGAAACACCATTCTGGAGGGTTTAAAGACAGTGGGAGCCTTGTTAATGTAGCAGCACGGCCAGGGTAATGCAAATTTAGTGCCTCAGTTGGCGAGGCAGGGCAGGGCAGCGACGTGCTGCGGCCCGGATAGTAGCAACGCCGGCGCTGGGTGCCTCTGGACTTCGGACTGCACATTGCTTCTGCTCCAGCAGCCAAATTACATCCCCCAGCCGGGAGAGCTGTACACACCAGTTTCTGCGAGGAAGAACTGAGGTCCACAAATCCTGAAGAGCGAACACTCTTTGCCCCAATCGCCATAGCGCGGCGCACAAAACATTGCAACACACACACACACACACACACACACACACACACACACACACTAATTATCCCATATTCTTATTCTTACAGCTTAAAAAAAGAAAAATTATGTAAATGTAATATTAATGGTTGATGACAACAACGTCAGCTGTTTTATTACATATTTATTTACTACCGGTTTCGTTCTTAAAACATCTTCAGCTTTCCTACAGTTAAACAAAACAATGATTAGGTTAAAGCTGTATTACCTTAACAAATAAAATAAGCAACTCACACTGCCAACATTATTACACTAAATCCTCACAGAGTTGTGCTAAAACAATGATGTAAATAGTCGGGTCGTCGTGCGTGGTATTGAAGACCAAATCCGGAAGCTAGGATCGCAAACGTTCTGCCGAGTGCCTGGTGAAAGTATGGCGAGAAGACACAGAATGCTGCATACGGTATACTCTCCAGACAGGGCGCTGCACGAGAGAGGTATCATTTAAACAAAGTATTTGGCCTATGTCGAGTGTGATAACTGACTGTGCAATCGTAATCCTTAGTTAGAAGCAATGACAAAATCTTAAGTACAGAACTAATATTAAAGTGTAAGAATTGGTAAGATTT
Organism: Schistocerca serialis cubense; assembly: GCF_023864345.2. Lineage (NCBI taxonomy): Eukaryota > Metazoa > Arthropoda > Insecta > Orthoptera > Acrididae > Schistocerca > Schistocerca serialis. The sequence continues at coordinate 1,195,145,799 of NC_064638.1, forward strand.
GGTCCCACGGAACAATAAATAAATAAATAAATAAAAACCGCAACTTCTGGAGATAGTTTAATACAAGCGTCGGACACGTCGACTAGATGCCACATCGTTAGAATGATATGGTTAGTAGTTGTTCGCAGCAGTTCCGATGGAATTTGGGAAATTGTCTCCATGCTGTTTATTTTTGGAACACAACCTACGACCAGCTTAGAGACAGAACTGATGACACTTTCTGCAGGACCTGACCATCATTTTGCAGGACAATGCTCAAGCACGTACAGTGAAAGCTGCTATTGATTTGTTTGATTGATGGGGCTGCTAAGTGCTATACCACCTACTGCACTCTCCTCACTTAATCCTTCGTAAGTTCAACTCGATATCTAAATAAATAAAGAAAAAGAGAAAAGAAACACTACACAATTACGCAAATCAAATGAAAATATGAAATGATAATTAAATCAAGACCCTAAGCTGCCGCCGGCCGTTGATATACATCAACGGGGACAGTTGAAAATTTGTGCCCCGACCAGGACTCGAACCCGGGATCTCCTGCTTTCATGGCAGACGCTCTTTCCATCCTTTTTTTTCCATTTTGTTCGTTCTTGAAGTTCGTTGTTGATTCTTTCACTCAGTTTTTTATTACAAATAGCAGCTAGCTCTCTGACCGAACACGCTGAGCTAACGCGCCGGCAATCCATCTGAGCCACCGACGGCACAGAGGATAGTGCGACTGCAGGGACTTATCCCTTGCACGCTCCCCGTGGGACCCACATTCCCAACTTAATGTACACACGCTACATTCGTAGTGCCGCTGCCCATTACACTCATTACTCGCGGCAGACAATCTTACCGAAAGAACAGATACCATCTTCATATAAATCAAAAATAGGTGCGAAGAATGGTTAAGAAAACAATTAGTCACAATAGCAAGGGAACAGGTGGCAGTGCTTACACAAACAAGCATGGACATTTGTCAAGCATGACAGCATATGAACAACTATAAAATACAGTTACAAAGTTGCGCTGTGGCAGTGGTGTTGGTGTCCACTGTTCACGCTCATTGTACTCCTTGTCCAAGAATGTGTACATTAAAATAATTAAAGAAAATGTGAGCATGTAATGGCATATCCATTTGGGCAGAGATCTTTATTAGATTCATGGAGGTGAAAACTTCAACGTGATACAACTAGCTCCTCAGAGAAATTTATTTTTCAATTGGCATGGTCGATCTTAATTCACGAGTACCTGAACGGGCAGTCTCTGCCAGTGGCGCGGCGTGGGGGCGTTGTTGCCGAGAAACGCCGAGTCATCGGTGGGCCGGCGCAGACACGGCTTCTGGAAAACCCGAAGGCTGGCGGATGGATACAAAATGTGTCCTAAAGCAAAATTAACGCGTGGTTTTCAGCAATTTACATACCTTCTTTCCGAACGGTTCGACAGGTCTAGAGTAACATAAAAAGTCAGAGACAAAGTAAGGCCTGATAATGTTAGGAATTGTAATAATAAAGTTAAAATCCTGGCAGAGATCGTTAGGCAAGGGTCGCAGTTTTAGGTGTCAACGGAAGGTATTCCAATAGCAACAACATTCAAAAATTATTAAAGATGTTAGCATCAGGTCATTTTCGTCCCGATGTTCAGGTGAACACGGTTGGGGTTGGTTGATTCGCGGGAGGGGACCAAACAGCGAGATCATCCGTCCCATCGGATTAGGGAAGGATGGGGAAGGAAGTCGGAGGAGCCCTTTCAGAGGAAACCGTCGTCCTCCCGAATTCGAGTCCTGTATGCTAACCACTGCGACACCTATCTGGGTTAACTAACGCAACAGAGGATGATAACTTCATATATTCATTTGCACTTTACGAAAGGTGAAGCTCTCCGCAGGTACCTCCCAAAGCCGATCCTTCGCCAATATCAAAGTTCTACACTGGATTTCTATCTCGGTAAGAAGACGTTTCGGTTTGTTTGATGTGAGATGGAGAACGGAAGCAAAATTTTTGAATTCTAAAAAATGAGTTTAAATTCAAAACACGATACATGTCGTTGAAAAATTATGCATATAATAAATCGCGCGCCTAACATTGTTGCTGCCACATCGTAACCTAACATGCCGATTGTTTTATTTATTAATATGAATGAATTCAAGCAACAACTAACAGAAATTTGTATATTTTCCTTTAGGTAAGCGAATCAACACAGTAAGATGAAGATGATAACTTGTTCCTGAACCAAGACCAACATGAACCGTGTCATATGATGTTCAGGTAAGTAGTCCTATAGTCTCCTTTAAAACTTAATGGTAAAATTACTGTCTTTAAGTTGTGGTTCTACTCTTTGTTGGCCATTGTATATAAAAACGCATGAAAACATTTTTCTGTCTCTTTGTGCTAGAAGTATTTCATACGCAATTGGCAGATAAAATATTTGTTTTGACTCCCAGTATAGGGAAAGTGATAGATTGCTACTAAGCTCATAATTGTTCAAATGGCTCAGCACTATGCGACTTAACTTCTGAGGTCATCAGCCGCCTAGAACTTAGAACTAATTAAACCTAACTAACCTAAGGACTTCACACACATCCATGCCCGAGGCAGGATTCGAACCTGCAACCGTGGCGGTCGCTCGGCTCCAGACTACAGCGCCTAAAACCGCACGGTCACTCCGGCCGGCTGCTACTAAGCGTAGAGGTGCCACGCTGAGTTGCATCCAGGCACAACTAAAAGTCTGTCACAATTTAGTCTTCGACCAAGGCTTTCTTCAGAAAAGAGAACATCGTAAATTCATTCAGACAAGCAAGCACACCTTACGCACACTCGGTCGTCAGCTCCGGCAGCTCGGTCTGCATCCATGCTCAGAGCTATTCGTCGGCGACGAAGGCTGGAATTTGCAAGCCACTACCGAAACTGGGCACCTACTTACAAGGGAACCTCCCCATCGCACCCCCTTCAGATATGGTTATAAGTTGGCACAGTGGATAGGCCTTGATAAACTGAACACAGGTCAATTGAGAAAACTAAATCTGAGGGGGGGTGCGATGGGGAGGTTCCCCTGTTAGTAGCGGCAGGTGGCCTTTTCAAATGAGTCATAGTTTGTGATTCATCGGACAGATGACCGCTGGCGCGTACGGCGTGAAACGTCAGAACGCAAACACAAAAACCGAACGAGAGAATGTTATATACGAGGAATGTTTTCAAGGCGTTCCGTGAGCAATCTCGTCATTCCAGAATGCACAATGGGTCAACAAAGGTATGCATTTATTCTCGGGGACCATGTCCACTCCCTACATGCAGTTTGTTTTTACACGGTACGATTTCATCTGCCAGCAGGACAACGCAATGGAACGTGTCACATAGCTCGTAGCCTACGTGCGTGGATCGAAGACACGGAATGAGTTTACCCTACGCCCCTGGCCATTAAATTCCGCGGATTTGAAATTTTAGAAAGCACTCTGGAGCACGGTGATCATATAAACGCTAAAAATCAGATAAAATCAGCGAGCCCTGCACAGCTCGTGTTCATGCCATTTATTGTTTGTCATCTTCTATTACCGTACTGCCACCTCGTTTTCTTATTCCAGTTACTGGCGCCACTAGCTTCCTGCCTCACTTGCCCGTGAGCGGCAGCAGCGGCGCATGTCGATAAGTGCACTGTGGTAGCACGTCCGGAGCGACCGATAGCATTTTGGGGCCGTCTTGTGGCTGGCAGCCAGTCCGGGACGCACCAGCAGTGCAGTCGGGACGCAGCAGCACTGAAGTGAGGGACGGAGCGCCGGTGAGGCGCCAACAGCCAGTGCTCGCCAACCGCTGGCGACACACACGAACTGTCCGACGGAGGGAGATTGGAGCGGGACGACCGTTGGTTGGTCGTTCGGCTGGGCTGGTCGTTTCATCGGCCGACGTATATTTGGTCCTTTCACCGTTTCCGGGCTGCGGAGTTGGTTGGTTGGCGTGGAGCATTGAGGAAGTCTCTGTGGCGGGTGTCTGGCCGGGCCTGCGTCCATATGCGGTTTGAGTGTGAGGGGCTGTTCCCATTGCTACGAGATCCGTGGCTCATCGATCCCAGACCGAAAGTTGAGTCTTTACTTAATCTACCAGACAGCCCCAACTGTTCACATTGTGTCGTTTGAATTTCGTTGTGGGCTGTTGGGACATTCCCGTGAGCAACACCTTGTGTTTTCAAGTTGGCGAAATTCTAGGCCCCTTCCTGTGGAGTCTAACTTAACTTGATTATTTTGAATTGAAGTGCACCAGACGAATGTTCTGCCTTGTGGCCGTTAACGTTCTAGTTACCTGCCCTGGCCGTTGACGTAAATTCAGGCAGTGTATCTTCCTCGTCGTGTTGTGGCTGTCCAGCACAGTGTGTAGTTTGACAGCTGAATGTGTAATTTGTTGTGGGCGCCGATACCTTCTGCGTTGTTCTATTGAACTCCATGTTGTGTGCTGGTCGGCTGGAGCGGACGTTATCCTGTCGCTTGGTCCGATGACTGTCTGTCGGCTGGGTTGCTGTTGGATTGAAAATTTGTTGGGGCGACTGCCTATCTCACCTAAGCGAGCGTTAGTGTTTGAATTCCAGGCCAAACCGCAGAACTTCTGAGCGCCCTTGGGTGTGCAGCCTTTTCTTGTTTGTTCTTGTTGTTTGTACTTGTATGGCTTGTAGCCGATTTTTAGATTAAGGTTGTTTTGCCCTTAGGGTGTGAAATTGTTTGAGCATTCAGTCTAATTTTGAGATATGTTTTAAGATAAGGCCTTCTGCCTTTTAAATTGAAATTCCTATTTTGACTCTTAAGTTGCTGGCCTTCAGCCGGTTTTAAATTAAAGTTGTTTTGCTCTTGAGGCGTGAGATTGAAGGGCGCATTTAGCCGGGAATTAAGTTCTAAACCTAATGTTTGGCTTGCTCTGTTCTTAATGTTTTCTTTACTCGTGTAATTTTTGTCAAATGAATATGTTCGAGTACAACCGACAGCCACTCATTTTGACCCTTTCCACAAATTAAACTGTCTGTCCTGCGGGAATAGCAGGGGATATCAAACAGTCTCGATTGCGTTTTCAGACTTTTTATTTGTTTACAACCGGTTTCGGCCCTTTCCTCAGACCACAGGCTTTTGTCCGCCACTATAGCTGCTGGTGGCGGCAGACGGAGCGAGATCCTTAATAGTAAGGTATTCTCCGGATTTAAACCTAATCGCAGATCTATGGGACCATCTCCGTCGGACTTTTCGTACCATGGTCCCTGAACCGACAAACCTAGCAATAGGAGGCGGCATGACTCCACATCCCTGTTGGTACCTTTCAAAAACTCACTGACTGTCTTCCTGCACGTCTCACTGCGGTCCACATTGCAAAAGGTAGTTATTCAGGTCTTTAGTACGTAGTCGCATTAATTTGCCTGGACCGTGTAGACACGAAACTGTTACGCGTATGGCAGCTATGGCTTTCCTTTTTATTTGATTTTGGAAATCTGCCTCATTGTATGTGGTTAGGCTCTCATGTAGTGAGGTTATGTCCCAAAGTGCTCAGAGCCATTTGCACCATTTTGAATCTGATGGGGACATTAAACTCGGCAGCCCTATTGGCACTGTTACGCTACTGGCCATTAAAAATGCTACACCAAGAAGAAATGCATATGATAAACGAGTATTCATTCGACAAATATATTATACTAGAACTGACATGTGATTTTTCACGCAATTTGGGTGCATAGATCCTGAGAAATCAGTACCCAGAACAACCACCTCTCGCCGTAATAACGGCCTTGATACGCCTGGGCATTGAGTCAAACAGACCTTGGATGGCGTGTACAGGTACAGCTGCCCATGCAGCTTCAACACGATACCACAGTTCATCAAGAGTAGTGACTGGCATATTGTGACGAGCCAGTTGCTCGGCCACCATTGACCAGACGTTTTCAATTAGTGAGAGATCTGGAGAATGTGCTGGCAAGGGCAGCAGTCGAACATTTTCTGTATCCAGAAAGGCCCGTACAGGACCTTGCAACATGCGGTCGTGCATTATTCTGCTGAAATGTAGCGTTTCGCAGGGATCGAATGAAGGGCAGAGCCACGGGTCGTAACACATCTGAAATGTAACGTCCACTGTTCAAAGTGCCGTCAATGCGAACAAGAGGTGACCGAGACGTGTAAGCCATGGCACCCCATACCATCACGCCAGGTGATACGCCAGTACGGCGATGAAGAATACACGCTTCCAATGTGCGTTCACCGCGATGTCGCCAAACATGGATGCGACCATCACGATGCTGTAAACATAACCTGGATTCATCCGAAAAAATGACGTTTTGCCATTCGTGCACCCAGGTTCGTCGTTGAGTACACCATTGCAGGCGCTCCTGTCTGTGATGCAGCGTCAAGGGTAACCGCAGCCTTGGTCTCCGAGCTGATAGTCCGTGCTGCTGCAAACGTCGTCCAACTGTACGTGCAGATGGTTGTTGTCTTGCAAACGTCCCCATCTGTTGACTCAGGGATCGAGACGTGGCTGCACGATCCGTTACAGCCATGCAGATAAGATACCTGTCATCTCTACTGCTAGTGATACGAGGTCGTTAGGATCCAGCACGGCTTTCCGTACTACCCTCCTGAACCCACCGATTCGATATTCTGCTAACAGTCATTGGATTTCGATCAACGCGAGCAGCAATGTCGCGATACGATAAACCGCAATCGCGATAGGCTGCAATCCGACCTTTATCAAAGTCGCAAACGTGATGGTACGCATTTCTCCTCCTTACACTAGGCATCACAACAAAGTTTCACCAGGCAACACCGGTCAACTGCTGTTTGTGTATGAGAAATGTGGGAAACTTGCCTCATGTCAGCACGTTGTAGGTGTGCATTTGCATATCACAGCATCTTCTTCCTGTCGGTTACATTTCGCGTCTGTAGCACACCATCTTCGTGGTGTAGCAATTTTAATGGCCAGTAGTGTATAAAGGAGTAGTCTTTTATCAATCCTTATCAAACATTCTCCCTTCCCTTCATCAATAACGACTGAAAGCCATTGTTACACTGCACAAATCAGTCGTCCACACGATACAGGACCACGTGTGACACTTCATAACAGGTCAGAGGAAGTTAATGACGAAGCACCTCCATTGGGGCCTCGCCATAAATGGCGTGCAGGGTTATGCATCGGCCACCCCACCGAAATCATTTCCTGAGTATGGAACTACTTCGACTTCAGAAGACTGTGGACAGGACTAGGTCAACACTCAGGTGGAGAGACCAGGTAAGGCTCGGAGCACAGTAGGTACCCCTCTGGCAGGACTCCAAGTTGGGGGGCGACTGCCGCCAGCATTAAGTCGGACAGGTCCCCGGCATATCCGTCATCCGCGTGCTTATTGAGCGCCCGTTCCAGCGGTACTCGGCTCCATTACCGGCCGCAAAGCGAGGGGCAGCCGCCCGCCGTCACGTATGCGACTTTTGCCCCTCGGCGACCTCATATATCAGGCGCCTTCCCTCCCAACCCCGTCTACATATTGCGGACGTATTGTCTTGAGAAGTTATCGATTGCTGTCAGAGCAGCGGCGCACCGGCCGAGTCGGACGGCTGGGGGCCCGCGGCGGATCGGAATGTCGCCGCCTGCCACGGGGTGGCTGGGGGTAGGTGGTGGGGGAGTAGGCGGGGGCGGCGACAGGGGTGAGTGCGCCGCGCCGGCAGGGGTGGCGGCCCTCCAGGCTCGTGGACCCTCTACTAACGTCTCCCACCCTGACAAATCCCTTCTGCTTGGGTGCCTTCCACTTTTCAAAACTCTACAGAAAATCACAAGACGTACAAACGAAACTGAAAGGAAAAGTTATGTACCAGTTTCAGTACAGTGTAATTGTGCAGTCCATGAAAAGTTTCTAATAGTCGATAGACACAAGTGACTAAGAACAAATGATACATTATTCGAAAGACAAACCATTACAGTTGTGTTTTACAGTGTTCATGAATGTTCTATATTTTCTTACATGCGTAACTGAAGAAAACAGACGATGTTGACGATCCACAGAGTACGAAATACACTCTAAGAAAAAGAAAACGACACATCACTAAGGAATTATTAGAACGAGATTGTAATCCGTAGATGTGAAAATGGTTCAAATGTCTCTAAGCACTATGGGACTTAACATCTGAGGTCATCAGTCCCCTACACTTACAACTACTTACACGTAACTAACCTAAGGACATCACAGACATCCATGACCGAGGCAAGATTCGAATCTGCGACCGTAGCAGCAGCGTGGTTCCGGACTGAAGTGCCTAGAACCGCTCGGTCACAACGGCCGGCCGTAGATGTGATGTACATGTAGAGACCAACAAATGCTTACAATTTCAGAAAAATTGTGTCATTTATTCAAGAGAAAGAGCTTCACAACCGAGCAAGTCAGTAGTGCTTTTGTTCACCTCTGATCCATAAGCAAGCAGTTACTTGGGTAGGCATTGATTGATAGTTTTGAGATATCCTCCTGAGGGATGCCGTTCCTAAATCTGTCCAGTTGGCGCTTTAGATTATCAGTATCGCGAGGTGGTTGGAGGCCCCTGTCTGTAATGCCCCAAACGTTCTCAGCTGGAAAGAGATCCGGCCACCTTTCTGCCCAAGGTAGGGTTTGGCAAGCCAGAAGACAAGCGGTAGAAATTCTTGCCTTGCGCGAACCGGCGTTATCTCTCTGAAATGTAAGCCCAGGATGGCTTGCCGTGAAGGGCAACATAAGGAAGCGTAGAATATTGTCGACGTACCACTGAGATGTAAGGGTCCTGCGGATGACAAACAAAGGGTCGTGCTATGAAATGAGATGGCACCCCAGACCATCACTCCTGGTTACGGGCCGTATGGCGGGCAACAGTCAGGATGGCATCCCATTGCAGTCTGGGGAGTCTCCAGACGCGTCTTCACTGCTCGTCGTGGCTGACTTCGAAGTCGGGCTCACCACTGAAGACAATTCTGCTGCAGTCAATGAGATGTATCTTGAGACGCCCCAGACAGTGATGGGATACCAACCTGACTCCCGCCTGCCATTCGGTCTGACAACCTGGAGTGATTGTCTGTGGTGCCTTTTCTGGACATAGCAGGACCCCTTAGGTCGCCATCCGCAGCAACATTACAGCACAGCGGAACGTCGACGGATCACTCTCTAATTGAGAATGTTTGAAGCATTATGGTCAGGATCCTGTAGCCAATTTGGGATTCTCACAATCCAAAGCGCCAATTGAACAGAATTTGGCACGATACCCCTCAGGAGGAGATTTAACAACGCTGTCAATCAGTGCCAAGCCGAATAACTGCGTACATAAGGGCCAGAGGTGGACCAATGCGTCATTGACTTACTCAACTTTCTTTTCAATGATGTATCCAATTTTTTTCTGAAATTGTAATCATTCGCCTGACCCTACATGAACATCACATACACAGATGTCCATCCCATTCACATAATTCTTTCGAGGTGCGTGTTTATTTTTTGGTCTACAGTGTACTTTGGAAATTGAGTCGCTGACTGCGAGTTCCTTGGCATCATCTGTATTAGCTGCCCAATAGTGTGACATAAAAATTTGTGCCAGCCCAGGCCTGGAACCCGGATTTCCCGCTTATAGCGAGCGGTCACCACAACGACTTCTGCTATCCGTGTCTGTCTACATCCTTATATCGTAATCCACTAAATTCTACACGTAATGCTCGCAGTATTACTTGGATTCCCGCAACACGGAGACTGTGAAGACCAAGAGTGGAGACGAACGTCGTTATCGTCGTGTGCCCGACTCGGATTGAAATACTTGCTTGCCTGAGAGAAAAAGACACTGTTGATGATCCACAGCTGTACGGATAGCCGAAGTAGTTAGGGCGACCACTAACGATAAGCGAGAAACCCGGGTTCGAGTCCCGGTCTGGCACAAATTTTCGTATTTCTCTATCGCTTAGCGGATGGCTGCTCGAATTTGCGTGCTCGGCAGGCTGACTGCCTGAGATCGACGCTAAACAACGCAGAAATGGGCAAAATATCGATTTTTTTCTTAACAGTTACTCGATAACACAACCTCCCTTGCAACATCCTTACAATCTTTCCAAACTGTTTCTGTACATCGTGTGTAAATTAATGCAGGATCGTATCTCTCCAGCGGTTGAATTGTGGACATTAATTCGTATCTTTACTAGAGAGGTGTATTCAGTGTAATCACGTAAAACACGGCGATTAAGGGGTGCAGCCGAGTCTGTCACCAAGCCAACCAAAGGTACACTATGTGATCAAAAGTATCCGGACACCTGGCTGAAAATGACTTACAAGTTCGTGGCGCCATCCATCGGTAATGCTGGAATTCAGTGCGGTGTTGGCCCACCCTTAGCGCGGGTCGGGGTGGCCGAGCGTTTCTAGGCGCTACAGTCTGGAACCGCGCGACCGCTACGGTCGCAGGTTCGAATCCTGCCTCGGGCATGGATGTGTGTGATGTCCTTAGGTTAGTTAGGTTTAAGTAGTTCTAAGTTCTAGGGGAGTGATGACCTCAGAAGTTAAGTCCCATAGCGCTCATAGCCATTTGAACCAACCCACCCTTAGCCTTGAAGACAACTTCCACTCTCGTAGGCATACGCTCAGTCGGGTGCTGGAAGATTTCTTTGGGAATGGCAGCTCATTCTTCACGGAGTGCTGCACTCAGTAGAGGTATCGATGTCGGTTGGTGAGGCCTGGCATGAAATCGGCGTTCCAAAACGTCCCAAAGGTGTTCTGTAGGTTTCAGGCCACGACTTTGTGCAGGCCAGGCCATTAGAGGGATGTTATTGTCGTGTAACCACTCTGCCACAGGCCGTGTATTATGAACAAGTGCTCCATCGTGTTGAAAGATGCAATCGCCATCCCCGAATTGCTGTTCAACAGTGGGAAGCAAGAAGGTGCTTAAAACATCAATGTAGGCCTGTGCTGTGATAGTGACATACAAAACAACAAGGTGTGCAAGCCCCCTCCATCAAAAATATGACCAAACCATAACACCACCGCCTCCGAATTTGACTGTAGGCACTACACACGTTGGCAGATGACCTTCACCGGGCATTCGCCATACCCACACCCTGCCATTGGGTCACCACATTGTGTACCGTGATTCATCACTCTACACAACGTTTTTCCTCTGTTAGATCGTCCAGTATTTACGCTCCTTACACCAAGCGAGGCGTCGTTTGGCATTTACCGGCGAGATGTGTGGCTTATGAGCAGCCCCTCGACCATGAAATCCATGTTTTCTCACTTCTCGCCTAATTTCCATAGTGCCTGTAGTGGATCCTGATGCAGTTTGAAGTTCCTATTTGATGGTCTGGATAGATGTTTGCCTATTACACATTACAACTCTCTTCAATTGTCGGCGGTCTCGTTCAGTCAACAGACGAGGTCGGCCTTCACACTTTTGTGCTGTACGTGTCCCTTCACGTTTCCACTTCACTATCACATTGGAAACAGTGGACCTAAGGATGTTTAGGAACATGGAAATCTTGCGTACAGACGTTTGACACAAGTGACGCCCAGTCACCTGACCACCTTCGAAGTCCGTGAGTTCCGCGGAGCGAACCATTCTGCTCTCTCACTATGTCTAATGACTACTGAGGTCGCTGATATGGAGTACCTGGCAGTAGGTGGCAGCACAATGCACCTAATATGAAAAACGTATGTTTTTGGCAGTGTCCGTGCACTTTTTATCACATAGTATATTTAAACCCCTCCGCGTTTCTGTATGCTACACCTCTCTGCTCTTGTAATATTAATGTCCAGGTATAATTATTTGCTAATGTATCTTACACATTAATAACAGTAGTTATATCTGTTACTAGCTCTTTCATGGCAGTTGAGTGTGGTAGTATCTGCTGGGCGGAACAAATACACTAAAGTGACAAAAGTCATGGGATAGTGATATCCACATATACAGTGTAACACCTCACCCATCGCTTAGCTGGTTTTGGCGTGCGTTCACCCCAACTAATTGACTAACAGATCAACAGAAAGTGCAAAACTGCCGCAATATCGGATAACGCAAAAAAGTAATATGGCCCTGTGACTCCAGATTGAACTGCAGTGGCAGTGTTGACTTTAATTTATTCAGAATTGATCACTTTTAATTGAAAAGGGGTGCACATTGATGTTATATTCAGCTATTGAACACGAGATGCAAATGTTGAACATAAAATTAATTAAGAAAGTGACTTGGGATTTCAACTACTTGATTGAAAACAGATGCAGTCGATTAGCACAAATTTATTTTAACTCCCGACCTTCAATCATCACATTACAAGACTCTCCTATCAGGCAGTGGTGATAAATTGCGTTTGCGTGGAGTAAAGCATGATAACTCAAAAGTAATTCCTATCGACTGACCCAGGTGTAATGCGAACTGCGAGAATTCAACAATACACAGCCCAACAAACCCTCGTGGAAACTTTGCTGACATGATCCAACAAATTAATCAATGGCTGGAGCGGGCGCAATATCACCGAATACAGCATGGTGGAGCGGCGTCGTTGTGTGGACGTCGGCCGACCTCGTGGTGCTGCAAGGCTGTGCTCGTCTATTCACTCCTAGCTATCTTGCTCAGCACATAGCTGAACCAAAACTTCCTATCTCCAAGCTCAATCATTCCATTTGCTAAGTCCAAAACTGCAGAGATGCTCACTCTTTCTCAGGCAAGCTGAGAAAAGAACGCTACGTCTGCACTGTAGGCAAGTTGGGAACAGAAGACCTCTACTGAGACTTCTGCCAGTCCGCTCTTCACCTCAGTTTCCCCTCCAGCAAAATCACTTACGCCAATTGCAGTGCAAGTCACGTTAATTATGCGTCGCCTCCCAGCGCTGACCAGTGCCTACTCTGGGAAGTGAACAAATTCCCACAAAATTTCCCTTCCTCTCAACTTCTTCTATTTAGTTCCCCCCAGGCCACCCATCAAGGTTCCGGAAATCTGACTCCCAGGAGAGCACTTCAAATTCCTTGGTCCTATGTTCCCATCGGAGGCCAGCGTATTTCATTCTGTCGCTCTTCACCCGATTTACTTCAGACTCTGCGGACTGTGAATTCAGCGTGAAGTTGCTATCGTCACGAACACACATATTTTGACCTCTGTTGACCGCACCACCGTAGCTTTGCGCAGCTTTCTCGCATGTTTCACAGGAAACGGGACAATGGACATTTATCAACAGGCGTACAAGTTCTCCGTCTGTTTCCCGGTACAACAGTATGGAGTAGGAGTCAACCACCCACTCAATATCACTCATCTTAAGGCGGCTGGAGGCCGTGCACCATTACCGCTTTCTCAGAGCTTGAGCCGCCCTAAGCTGCCTATTGTCGCTTCCCTTAGCCGCTCCGCTGGCCAGCCGCGGTCAAATACTTCCCTGGGGTAAACTAGTGTCCAGTAAAGCAACTTGTTTCCACAAAGTTTTCATGTCGTGTGAATTACTTTAAAACCATCAACCGACATTAATTACTCCACTACGTCCATACTATACCCTCTACAAGATGCATTGTGCCTTGTCAGTCATTTTTGTTCAGCCCTACTGTTCGCTCAATGTGAGTTAGGTGATCTTTAATGACTTCATGTAAGGGGCATAGTTCTTGCCATCTTACAACAGATGGCGGTAGTATCGCGCAAGCAAGCTATAAAAGGGCAGTGCATTCGCGGCACTGTCATTTGTACTCAGGTGATTGATATGAAAAGGTTGCCGACGTGATTATGGTCGCACGACGAGGAATGGTAGTTGGAGCTAGACGCAATGGACATTCTGTTTCGGAAACGGTTATGGTATTCAATATTCCGAGTTCCACAGTGTCAAGAGTGTGCCGAGAATACGAAATTTCAGGCATTACCTGCAGTGGCCAACGGCCTTCACTTAATGGCAGAGAGCAGCGGCGTTTGCGTAGCGTTGTCAGTGCTGACAGACAAACAGTGCGTGAAATACTCGCAGAAATCAATGCATGCCCTACGACGAATGTATCCGTTAAGAGAGTGCGGCGACATACGGCGTTAAAGGACTACAGCAGCAGACGACCGACGCGAGTGTCTCTGCTAATAGCATGACATCGCCTGCAGCGCCTCTCCTGGGCTCGTGACCATGTCGGTTGGACCTCAGTCGAAATGGGGAACCGTGACCTGTTGGGATGAGTCCCTATTTCGCTTTGTAAGAGCTGATGCTAAGGTCACAGCGTGCCGTGGTACGTACGAAACCAATGACCCACGTTGTCAATAAGGCACTGTTGCAAGATGGGGTGTCTGCACAATGGCGCAGCACAATCATTGACTGGAAATCTTATGTTCGGCTACTTGGCGACCATTTGCAGCCATTCACGGACTTAATGTTGCCAAACATGTCTCCAGGCATAGTTGTCCGCGATTGGTTTGAAGAACGTTAGAGGCTGCTTTGGCCACCCAGATCACCCGTCACGAATCCCATCCAACATTTATGGGACACAATCGAGAGGTTCGTTCGTCCACAAAATCCTGCACTGGCAACATTTTTGCAATCATGGAAAGCTAAGGAATCAGCACGGCTCAGTATTTCTGTAGAGGGCTTCCAACGACTTGTTGAGTCCACGTCACATGGAGTTAGTTGTTGCACTGCGCTGGACAAAAGGAAGTCCGACACGATATTGAGGTGATTTTTTCGCCTCAGCGTACGTACTCTGGTTTCAGGAGACACATTGAACCTCCGAAAACGATCATCGTACTGCGTATTAGTATTGTGTATGACGTCCCGCAGTGGTGTTTTTATGGTTTTAAGGTACTGTTGTAACGGCTCCATGTAAGCCGCTACATGGCTCGACCCCACAACTAAAGACACCTGAGTGCCCTTCCAACACTCAGGGAAGAGCCTGATGATAATTAGTAAGATAGGGTTATTTAAATATAGATATGGTAATTGCCTGCAAAGTGTGAATGCGAACGTATGATGAGGTATGCGTGAGATGTCGGCTGTGGGTGTGCTACAGGCATAGTGGAAGTGTAGCCAACCTCGAATCTAGTAGAGCGCGACTGCACTGGACCAGAGAGGCATAAGCTCCACGCGCGTCATTAGCGCTCGTTAGGTTGGCAAATAACCGTGTGCGGTATCTCTGAGTCCCTGCGGCCACGATGTGTGGACCCGGACGAGGGAGACCGTATCGGGGTGGTTGCTGGGAAGACCTGGGTGAGTAAGCACGCTCTGCTCTATCGCTCCGATAGTTAGCGAAGCTTTAGAATTCCATGTTCACTTTGAACTTGGAAGCAGCTTCCCCTGCTGAGGAAAGCCACTATGGTATTTCCTAGAATCATCTCGGTTAGGAGAGATTGGGAGATGATTTCTTTTGCCAAGTAATTTCATGGGAATTGTGTTCACTGCACTTGGGAGTGAACAGTCGCTCATTGCCGAGTAATACTCAGAATTGCTCAATTTGCATTTCAATGTGAGTGTGAAGTATATATGCAAAGTGTATTTTATTTAAATGTGTTTATTGACTCCTGATTGTGGAGAGATTGGTAACACGTGGTCCGCAGACCCCGTGCATTTCTTGGTGAGAAGCTTCAGCTCGACGTAATCACATTTCGTGATCGAGCTGGATCTTCTACGTAAATTCACGCGTGTGATTTAATTGTTCCTTCATAATATCCAGTAAAACTAGCGGAGTTAGTTAAACGTGAAGACGGGACTTGCCCGAATTAAAGTTACAGTTGGAACCATGTGCTCTGTCCCAATGTTGTCCCACTTCGTGTATGGGAACCTTCCTCTTTTATCTGTTAGATAAAATGAATAGAGTGAATGTTAGTGTGTGTGTGTGGCTAAATGATGTTAGAAATGTGCAGGCGGTAGTCATTGTCGATTCACGGCACATGTTAGCGGGATGTTTAACTAAGTTTACTTAGATATGATACTATTTGTATCACGCCAGCATTCCGTGATAAGTGAGAGGGGATATTCGAGATGGTAATGTTTATTGAATAAATGTGATTGTGTTATTATATAAATATGTTACAGTGACTTCTCCCAGCCACACCATATTCCCTTATCATTTCACAGAATATTTGGTATGCGTATTTCAGTTAATCACCTGTCTATGTCCCACTCATGGGCATATTTCATTTAATAAACTCTGTAAGGTGGTATTAAAACTTCATTATAATAATATTCTAATTCTAACTTGATCAAAACCACCGAATAAAACTTTAGTTTGAGTATTGATGCTTGTTGCTGCAAATGGCCGCCGGCGTCTTCTATAGTACAAGTGCAATTTATAAAATTGAGGAGGCCTGCCGAGGGTGCGGAAAGCAAGTATCATGCACTGTGTAGCTACATTCTGTTAATGACTTTGAATTACATTACTGACAATAAAGTCCGGAATGTTAAGCATTGAGTACCTTGAGATTAACTACGAATTGGCAGGTGAACTTTTAGGCGGGAGCTTTACTACATGTCGTTACCAGGCAGTGATCGCTGTGGTGACGTCATTTGTAGTATTGGCCCCCGTGCGTCATCCGAGAGATGCTGTGAGTAGCTGACGTTCGTGTTGTCACAACACTTACTTCATTTTTTTTGCTTTTTTTTCTTATTTTTTTTTTTTTTAAATTTTTTTTTTATTTTTTTCTTACGGTCTCCTTCCTCCCCTATAGCCCTACCTTTTCCTCTCCAAAAATGCCGCCATCCTCTAGTGTCGACGCAGCACGTAAAGCAGTGTGCTGTTAGTAGCAAGTCTTATTGCTATAAACCGAAAATAAAAGCGGAGGCACACTCTGCTATGCCTCAGGGAGCGACGACACACTTCAGATAAACATCTCTCTTTGCAGGTGTGAAGCAAATGATGAGTTTTGTAACTAAAAAGGCAGAAATAAATAAAGACAGAAATGAAGGCAAATTAAAAACAGGGACGGCAGCACACACAAACGAAAACGAAACTGCGAGATAATCCCATCGCCCATAGAATTAACGAAGTAATAATCTTCTAAGATAGATGGCGTGTTTTCTAATTTTCCAATAATGTTTTGCAATAATTATTCCAATGTCGAACCTTAGGTGTAGTCAAGTCAAGGGTAGTTTCAAAATCCGAGTGACAAAGATCCAGGGGTAACCTCAGGCAGTTCCCGGACGAGGTGCCTTAGTCAACCCGGAACACCTTTTGATAACCATGGACCATTGCAACTTTCAGAAATCTTGCAAAGGTAGTATTCATCGCCACCGCCCCTATCGTGGTATGCCGGCCGAAGTGGCCGTGCGGTTAAAGGCGCTGCAGTCTGGAACCGCAAGACCGCTACGGTCGCAGGTTCGAATCCTGCCTCGGGCATGGATGTTTGTGATGTCCTTAGGTTAGTTAGGTTTAACTAGTTCTGAGTTCTAGGGGACTAATGACCTCAGCAGTTGAGTCCCATAGTGCTCAGAGCCATTTGAACCATTTGAGCCTATCGTGATATAAATGGTCTGAGGGCGGTCAAATTCTGGCCGAAGCCGCTATGTATTCCAAATAAATATTTTATTGCTTTCAAGACGGTTTTTAATCTATTTTTGAAGTATTCTAACCAGATCACTGTTTTTCTGCACGAGAAATGTTCTGAAAAATAAACTATGGTTGACAGGAGTAAAATGACGGCCGTTAAAATTGATGAGTTTATGCAACACCTAGACATCTGATTGACTGACTTCGATTTCAGCTCAGTCATGAAATGTGGCGCCAGCGCGCATCCTGCGTACATGTAGTCTGATCACGTCGCCAATAAATCTGCCCTGTCTTCATACTTTCCGTCCCTTCTTCATGTCCATCTATCTTCTCGATGTAATCGACGCGGTGAAATCGACGACGCGGTGAAGTCTATCTATATCACGTAGCATCTCCTTTCCGATGTTACTCCTACCGTTCATTCCACATCCATCATTCCTCGCATCTCATCATTTCACTCTGTCTTTTTTTCATGTCTCGTTAGATTCTCATATTTCCTTTTCTATTCTTTCTTCATTTTACGCTTCCCACAGCAATGCCGAAAGCCTCACACATATTTCTCCACCTTTCTTGCAAAAGTGACTCAATTTGTTTTTTGTACTGCGTGGGGAGCACACGATACAATAATTGCCTGTCGAAAGTAAATGGCCTTCAACTATAAAATATGGCACACTACTAGTCATTAAAATTGCGATGGTCGAAAAGATAGCAAATAACGAAAATGTAAATATTGTAGGAAGAATACATTATTAAATTTATAGAAAATTTGCTGGAGTAAAGTGTGTGAAATACAGCACGTAGCGCTGCCATTCCCACACCAACAGTGCCACTAAGCCAGCTAGGCATCGAGTCAAACTGAACGCCTCTTCACACGCACGAATCGACCGACCGACCGACCAATTTCGTGTGCACCCTACACATGCCCTGGTCGATTATAATCATGATTACAGCGCCGCCCTGTTGCTATAGCTGGTTGTGATTTATAATAAGTTCATAAAGGTTATGCTCGACGAGGTGTCGTTTGTTTTTACACAGATACAAAAGATGTGGTAATAGGGCCAAAAATAGGCCAGAGAAAGCTGTGGGCTGAGGAACGGCTAATGCAAAGGAAGAAGCTCAACCACACACTGTTCTTAATGAGCTCGGTGAAGATGATCTTCGGAATTATTTAAGAATGGACGACAAACATGGTTCTCGGAGCGCCTGAAAATCGACAAAGCATCTGTGACGAGAAATAATAAACTCGAGTGAGAAGCTCTTACGGCGAGGAGAGGCTATTAACTACAAAGTCTTGCAACTGACAGAAATTACGATGACCTTCAATTCATTGCAGTTGACTTCTCACTATCATGATCTGAAATGATTCCTGAAACGTGTAACATGTTTTATAGTCCCCCGAGAAAATACGTCATGGTTAGGCAAAATAAATAAAAAAAATGAGGTTCCTGTACGTTATTAATTTATATATGCATGTAGCATAAAATATGTACCCTGTAAGTTTAATAATTTCAATTTAGAAGAAGAAAGACAACAACTGGAGCTGGCGTACATCATCTAATACAGCAAGAGATACAAATGATCTGAAGCATTTAGCAACTGTTAGAAATGTAATACAAATCCTGTATATAACTGGATGGCCAAAGTTCGTCATTTGACACTTCTAGCGGAATCAAACGCTGTTTAAATACACTGAAGCGCCACAGAAAGTGGTATAGGCATGCGCATTCAAATACAGAGATATGTAAACAGGCAAAATACGGAGCTACGGTCGGCGACGCCTACACAAGACAAAAAGTGTCTGGCGCAGTTGTTAGATCGCTTACGGCTCCTACAATGACAAGTTATCAAGATTTAAGAGAGTCTGAACTTGGTGTTATAGTCGCGCACGAGCAATGGGACACAGCATCCCCGAGGTAGCGATGAAGCGGGTTTTTACCTTACGTCCATTTCACGAGTGTGCCGTGAACATTAGGAATCCGGTAAAACATCAAATCTTCGACATCGCTGCGGCTCGAAAAAGACCCTGCAAGAACGGGACCAACGACGACTGAAGAGAACCGTTCAAGTGAGAGAAGTGCAACCATTCCGCAAATTGCTGCAGATTTCAATGCTGGGCCATCAACAAGGGTCAGCGTGCGAAGCATTCAATAGCAACATTGGACTGTTGATGACTGGAAATAGGTTGCCAAGTAGGACGAGTCTTGTTTCAAATTGTATGGAGCGGATGGACGTGTATGGGTATGGAGATAAGCTGGTGGAGGCTTTGTAATGGTGGGGGACGTGTGCAATTGGAGTGAGATGGGACCCTTAATACGTCTAGATACGACTCTGACAGGTGAAACATATGTAAGCATCCTGTCTGATCATCTGCATCCATCCACGTCCATTGTGCTTTCCGACGGACGGGCCATTCCAGCAGGACAATGCGACAACCCACACGTTCAAAATTGGTACGGAGTGGCTCCAGGAACACTATTCTGAGTTTAAACACTTCCGCTGGCCACCAAAATCCCCAGACATGAACCTTATTGAGCATATCTGGGATTCCTTGCAGCGTGCTGTTGACAAGAGATCTCCACCTGTTCGTAGTCTTACGGATTTATGGACAGCCCTGCAGGATTCACGGTGTCAGTTACCTCCACCACTACTTCAGACATTAGTCGAATCCATGCCACGTCGTGTTGAGGCACTTCTGCGCGCTCGCGGGAGCCCTGCGCGATATTAGGCGGGTGTACCAGTTTCTTTGGCTCTTCAGTGTACGCCGTTGGTTTTTACACAGATAACACGACAGAGTGTCAAGCGGATGAAGCTTTGGTCGCAGAGTTTCTGGACAAAATTTGAAGGCTGTTGACGTTCATGGGGCACGTGGTGCGAGAGTGCAGCAATAGAGGGGAAAGAAACGAAGCACTTGTTTAATTTTTTGACGATTCCATAAAGGTTTCATGTGGCACTCAGATACAGTGGCACATATTTCATGAATAAAACTGGAATACAACCTGAAAAATGAAATACAGAAGGTCAACGCGCTTTTGTTTATGAAATATGCATGACTGTACGTGCGTGCCACATGAAATCTTTATGAAGTCGTTGAAAAGTGAAACAAATGCTTCGTTTGTTGCCTGTCTATTTCTATACTCATCTCACGACGTGTCCCATAAATGTATGCAGTTTTTAAATTTAGTCCAGGAACTCTCCCATCAAAGTTTCGTCCACTTTGCACTCTGTTGTGTTAGCCATTTTGAACACCGTTTTACCCCGCTTGCAGTCTCAAAAGACGAACTTTAGGCGGACGGTTGGCACGACAGAGTTACACAGACACAATTTGTTGCGTAAATGGGTGTGGGGGCGGGGAGAGGGGGGGGGGTGAGAGATTCGGCTTTCTAGTGGTCATATTCAACCGACTTCCTGACAAGAAAAGTTGGTCGGCCGGTTGTCCAGAGCCCCTACACACGTCCAATTTGTCGGTCAGTCTGTCAGCCGGTAAGTGCTTGTGTAGTGCCCTTAAGCTTCGATGACAGATTTTAACCAAACTTCATACACGTATCACTTACTGTCTGGGAAGAGCCACTAAGGCGCTAAGAAATACATACGAGAGTTTTATCGTTGACACAATGGTTAAAGGAGAAAAAGTTATCGCTTATCGTATTTCGTTCGCTCATGCAATAAAAATGTCGCATCAGGTTCAAATGGCTCTGAGTACTATGGGACTTAACTTCTGAGGTCATCAGTCCCCTAGAACTTAGAACTACTTAAACCAAACTAACCTAAGGACATCACACACATTCATGCCCGAGGCAGGATTCGAACCTGCGACCGTAGCGGTCGCGCGGTTCCAGACTGTAGCGTCTAGAACCGCTCGGCCACAACGGCCGGCCGTCGCATCAGGCAAGACGTTTTACTTTATTACTTCTTTCAGACTAACTCTACAACACCACATTTTGCGTATTGAATTCACATATCCTGAATAAATCTGCAAAAATATATAATTGTACGACACATCGTTCAGGAGATTGTGACGCCTTAAACACCGAGATGCGTGAAACACTGCAGCATCGTGCATGACATTTTAATTTATTACTTGTTTACAACTAACTATATCCACAACATATTTCACAGACAGTATCTACATATACCATTGGATAACCTGCAAAATTCTTCATTGCGCAACACTTAATTCAGGACAGAGCCCACGAGAAACGACCTTGTGGCGTCACACTAGTCGCATTGTCCACCACACTTCGCCATCGCTCGGCTCCGTGTAATGACCCACGGGCAATCAGTATGTAGCTGCAAAGGTACCCGCTTAACTTTGTAATGTGCTATCGAGAGCTTGCATGTATTTCAACGCGCAGTCGAGAATTATTAAACTCGTCTGAGATATATACTCAATCTCCCGTCGGAGACGGCTACTGGCACTCGTAAGACCTGCCGGGTCACGTGCTGTGACATATGCGTCGCTGCCTGTCTTCCTCGTGGGGCTCAGTACGAGAGATACGTCAAAAACATTGAGATGCGTGGAAATGAAACTGCAGGGAGAAATTCGCTAGAGGTACAAGTGATATCTGTACAAATATCAGTGAAATATGATAAATATACACGGTGGACAAAATTTTTGCCACGAAATTTTAACCCTGGATAGCTGATGCCAGTAGGGACCAAAATTACTAATGTTGTGTAGGTCGACAACGCATCATTTTTAAACTACGGAAACTTGGCGCCACGATCTCCGATTGGCCGTGGAATTGCCATGTTGACGTCCGTGGAATTGCCATGTTGACGTTCCTCGGTTGACGGGCAGCGCTATGGTTCTCGGTTCACACATACGCGTTTGTTCCCGGTACGTCTTATCATGAAACTACAATGCATATGTCGGAACCCCGGTGGATTCGCCCCCCAGAGTGGAAGGTTGGCGCGTTGCCACCGTGCATGCGGGCCGCCTTGTGTACAGCGCGATCTCCGGTAGGCAAAGCTTTTGCGGTCATGCGTTGCCCACAGCATCCGGACAATCGGAGCGCGTTGCGCCAAGTTTCCGTAGTTCAAAAATTGTGTGTTATCGACCTACACAACATTAGTAATTTTGGTTCCTACTGGCATCAGTTATCCAGGGTTAAAATTTCTTGACACAATTTTTCTCCACCCAGTGTATGACACATGTGTACACGGGCAAAGCCACGGGTAAAAAGCTCCTGCTAAATTCTTGGATCGATTACAGCGAAATTTTGTAAACATTTTGCTTTGTATCTAGAAAGAAGAGAGGGCCAGGAGGAAGACATGAAAGAGAGAAAAGGGGGAGGGAGGATATAGATAGAGAGAGGGCGGGTGGAAGAGGTATATAGTGAGTTGAAGGTGGAAGTGGCAGGAACAGGTGGACAGAGAGATGGGGAAAGAAGGGATGCACATACAGGGAGGGGGGAGGAAGAGATGGAGTAATAGAAGACTGGAATAAACAGGTACCCGGCCAGTGCCAGGTACTCAGCGAGTATTGTGATGTCTGTCTAACCGACACAGGGAACAAAGTGATCTAAGTTTACAAAAATTTATTGACCAAGCCAATAAACGTCTGCTTCGACGACAATAACAAAATCACAAATGCAGTGTCTCACAGGTATGAAGACTTGACACTATGTTGATTCCAGAGTCTGACAGGATCTACATAGATTAATACACCTGTATATAACATATTCTAAGTACGATAAAGCTGTCCTGGGTAACACCAGCACAGGAAAAGAAAAGTCTATCCTGGATACGGTGTGATTGCACAAAAGGAAACAACGAATAACGATGAATACAGCGGCATCGGCCCCTACGATGGATTTCGAGAGCGACCCAAGACGATGGGGTGAGAAGCACCCGCCTGGAAGCTAGAAGCAGATCTCGAAGCCGGAAGAACTGACCTGTGCATCTCTGGCGCCGACCCCTATGGCGGCTGGCGGTGGAATGCTCGCGGCACTACTTTCTGGTCACGTGCCTAGCGGACGCGAATAGATCCCTTGGAAGTGACGGTCTCTGCTAGCGTTGGTATTGCCGCCTGGTGACAGTCCGTTACTGCGACAGGGCGAGTAGATGGCGCTGAGGCGTGCAGGGGCAGTTTAGGCTGCACTAATGCCCGAGGTGCTTAAAGAGTTGCCGATAGCTTTTGTGAAGTCCTCCTGTACAGCAATTGTAATAAGCGTGAAAGCATACACCACACTATGACCACTGGTTCTGATGGCCGATAGTTTGACTAGCATACGTTACAATTTTCACGTGCTATGGACAGTGGTTGTGCACTAACTTCGAGGTCACTGTGACGTAAAGATAAGAGAAGGCAGTATCTTACACCTCCTCCCCTGACCTATCTCCATAAAGATGTTGGTGTTGGTTGTTTTGGTGGAGGAGACCAGACAGCGAGGTCATGAGACTCATCGGATTAGGGAAGGATGGGAAAGGAAGTCGGCCGTGCCCTTCCAAAGGAACCATCCCGGCATTTGCCTGTAGCGATTTAGGGAGATCACGGAAAACCCTAATCAGGATGGCGGGACGCGGGATTGAACCGTTGTCCTCCCGAATGAGAGTCTAGTGTGCTAACCACTGCGCCACCTCACTCGGTACCTCCACACAGAATGTGTTTGACTGTTGCCATGGGCACATCTTATTCAGATCTCTCAGACAATGAAAACATCTGGTAGTAGTTTGCTGAAAGCCTGACTCTACGCTTGACTTTCTCTGGCACACAACTGAAACAGCAGGGAATGGCCGTATCTGTATCTTTTAACCCAGCTCAGCTAGATTCGATGACGGTCCGGGTATTAGAGCCATTGAACTGTCAGCGCTGTCAGGGATGACTACTCTCAAGAGTATATTCGTACCCTTGTGTCCCCAAATCATTATACACTCCTGGAAAAGGAAAAAAGAACACATTGACACCGGTGTGTCAGACCCACCATACTTGCTCCGGACACTGCGAGAGGGCTGTACAAGCAATGATCACACGCACGGCACAGCGGACACACCAGGAACCGCGGTGTTGGCCGTCGAATGGCGCTAGCTGCGCAACATTTGTGCACCGCCGCCGTCAGTGTCAGCCAGTTTGCCGTGGCATACGGAGCTCCATCGCAGTCAGAGGTGTACAAATTCCCCTTGCAGCCTGCTTGCCCCTAGCACCTCTGCAACCATTCATGCAGGTCAGCCTGCCGCGATGTAAACACAAGAGTGCGCATGTACTGAGGCATAGTGGGCAATGCGGGCGATACGGGCTCCCGCAAGCCCGGGCTACCTGGGTTCCCGCAAGCCTGCCAAGCTTCACGGGACCCGGTCAGCTTGCTGCGCCTGACAACAGGTTGCGCTGTCAAGCTACCGTGACTAGAGTAGCCAGGTAGTTAGCCTGCAGTTCATTTATCGCAACGGTGGAGGCAGCACAATGAATAGGTCGAACTTTAGTGAGATTGAAAAAAAATTGACAACTGGCGAATACATGCTGGTAACGAAACAGAGCACAAGTGCCGCATGGGAAACGTTTTCGTGTGTTTATGAGGCCGCTTCAAATAAATCGGTAGGTGTGTCTCAATGCAAACTATGTAAAAAGCTCTTAAGTACTTATTCGGGAACATCGAGTATGTTACGACATGTGTGCAAATTTGACAAGCAGTTTCCTCACTCCGTAAATACCTTGAAAGAGGACAAAGGTTTAGTGGCCGAAAAGTGCGTCGAAATGTGTGCTAAGGACCTGAGACCATTTAGCAGTATAGAGGGAGAAGGATTTCTTAATTTAGGGCGGACACTGATCGACATAGGTAAAAAATATGGCTCAGTTGATATTAAAAATGTTATGCCTTCCCGAGTGACAGTAGCTAGGAAAGTTCAAACCTTAGCTGATAAAGTGCGCAGCAAAATGCTCCCAGATATAGTGCATGCGATTCGTTCTGGTATATGTGCCAGTACAATTGATCTATGGACAGACAATTACAAAGGGGTGCATTACATGTCCGTGACAATGCATTACATAAATTCAGACTGGCGTTTGAATAAATATGTACTAATGTGCTCTGCGTTTCCTGACTGCCCAAAAACTGGCTCGAATATTCGAAACGAGTTGGAAGATGGCTTAGAAACTATGGGTGTTTCTCGTGAAGACATTGCCAAAATTACGTTTGTCACAGACCAGGGCAGTAACATTGTCAAAGCTCTCGAAGTATATCAGCGTCTTCCATGCATGGCTCATAGTATAAACACAGTCTTGAAACATGTTCTGAGCGAACAGTTTTTGAAAGAAAATGTTCCAAATATATTAGCCATTCTTAATACAGTGCGGGCTACGGTTTCGTACTTCAAGAGAAGAGGTCTCTGTGTGAGACTGAACTCATCTGTAAAGCAGTGGGTTTCAACTCGTTGGAATAGTTATTTTGACATGCTTGTATCAGTCCATTCTCAGATTGATTCAGTGAAGGCTGTTTTACATAATGAAGGTGCCTCTGATAAGATGCTGGGTTATGACCACCATATAACTGGCCAGCTTATAGAATTTCTTAAGCCGTTTAAAGAAGCCACAGTTGATCTAGAGAGTGACAAGGATCCAACCCTACATTTAGTTTTACCGTGGTTTTACGCCTTAAAAACTCACTGTACCGTACGGGATAACGATGAAGAGGTTTGTAATTTTATTCCATCTGAATATTATAGAACCACTTGTGAAATATGTATGTTGAGAAAATGTATTTTCAGGACATGAAACCTTTGAAACAAGCCGCTGATGCCTTCCTAGAACAGAAAATGTGCGTTAGTATGTTGCATAAAATTGCAACGTTTATGGTGGCTAACTACCGCACATTAAAAAAGTTAACCGAGGATGAAAAAATTGAAGCTTACCAAGCAGCACGACAGATGTGTGCTGAAGGTAAGCTCCTAAGATAATGCATATATTCTTCATCTACATGTACATGGTTACTCTGCAAGACACACGCAAGTGCTTAGTTGAGGGTTCATCAAACCACTTTCAACTTATTTGTCTCCTTTTCTCGAATTTCGCGCGGGATAGAACACCTACAGCTCTCCGTCTGAGCGCTGCTTTTTTGTATTTTATTCTGATGATCATTTCTTCCAATGTATATGGGACTCAACAATAGCTCTTCGAATTCAGAGGTGTAAGTTGGTGATCGAAATTTCATATATAGATCGCGCCACGTCAAAAAACGCCATTGTTGAAATGATTACCACCCCAACTCTTGTGTAATTTCCGCGACACTCTTTCCCCTGTTTTACGATAATACCAAACCAGCTGCCCTTATTTAGACTCTTTCGACCTCTTCCGTCAATAGTAAGGCTCTCCAACTTCGTAGCAATGCTCCAAAAGAGTGTTTGTCATTAAAACGCCTACAGCATTTTCTGTGTGTCCATTCCTATTTAAGTAGGTCGTAGTTGTAATCAGAGGTATTAAGTAGAATCTACAGCCTTTAGATTTGACTGGTTGATCTTGTAAACGAAGTTTAACGGACTTAGTTTAGTACACACAGGGATAACCTCGCTCTTGTCATTATTTATTGCCAACTGCTGATTTTCACACCAAAAATATATACCTTATTTAAATCGTCCTGCAGTTAGTTTTGATCTTCTGGTGACTTTACAGGACGATAAATGATAGCATCATCTAAAACCTATTATAATTTCAACTATGTGTAGTACATTATTCTGCAAATATTAATTGGAACCTGTACAGTTTCAGTACAAGTGCCCAATCACAGCAACCAAGAAACAAATCCAGGGCCGTACAAAATGGCGAAATTTGAGGACTGGGCAGAAGAGCCTCCTCTCCTACATGATGAAGTCAGCAGATACTTGCAGGAACACTGTGTGAACGAGGGAGATATTCTACAGTGGTGGAAAAATAACTCCCAACTACTTCCTCGACTTGCGTGTGTGGCAAGAAAAATATTAAATATACCAGCCACTAGTGCGTCTAGTGAGAGAATTTTTAGTTGCGCTGGAAACCTAATTAGCGAAAAACGATCACATCTTAATGCAGACAGACTTAACGATCTCGTCATAATTAATTCAAACACTAATCAGCAGACACATTGAAAATACAGTAGAACATTAAACGGGAAACTATGAGTTTGAGCGCAAATTTACTAATTAAGAGTGCAGATTTCTTTCTTGTGCTTTCTGGGCGTCAATTTCTGAGATAGAAATTTTGTAATGCATACAGTTCATTTTTATTTTAGACTAAAATTTTTTATTTCAATCCTTCCAAGTGACATTAATTATTGTTTGTAAACCATTTTCTGTTACTTGGGTTTGCAAAAGTAGCCAAATATTTTTAGGAGTATCTGGTTTGGCCTAAATAATACTTTCAGGGTAACTGAAGGAAAATTTGTAAAGATTTTAATTTGAAAAGTGTTCTGCAAAATAAAATATTCATTTGTGGAGTAAGGCAATACACATTATGAGTTTAAATTACAATTTATTTTGTTGAGTTCCACACACATTGCAAAATGTAATTTTATTCTTGTATTTCTATATTAAGGGGAATCCCACATGCAGAGTCAAGATGCTGAAAACCTACACACTACAAATACTTCTAAAATGAAGAGCGTCTTTTTCCATGAATGTATTGCAGTAGGAATATAATGGAAACTCTGAGCCACTCTCCACAGCGTCTATATCTGCGTCATGAGGATTCAGACTCGTCATTTAGGTCTGTGTTATGAGGGTCTAGAGTCATCGTTTAGATTTGCATCATGCAAGTAAACACTCGTCGTCTTAGTCTGCATCATGATGGTCCGAAATATGGTCCCTCATGATGCAGACCTAGACTACAAGTGTGGACTCTCATGACGCAAACGTAGGAGCCGCGAAAAATGGCTCAGGGTCGCCATTGTATTCCCAGTACTATAGTTTTTAGACGAACTGGATACGAAACAAGTCCTTCGATTTTGTTAAAATGCATTTTGGCAATTTAGAATGATTTTTCCAACTTCGAATGAATTCACAGAACCAGTAAAATACATCCTGGGAACGTAGTTAAATATTTATATAATTGGTGTCATACTTGGCTGAAACATACTAAAGAATCTAGACTTCCAAAATCTTAATTTGGTTCTCATTGCAGTACAGTGGTTAATATGGGCGTAGAAAATTTATTCTTCTGGGGAGGTGACCAATCTTCTTTTTGGGGGGTAGAGGTTCACTTCTTTAGTACAAATATCCATCCGTTTCGGTGTTGAAAAGTGCAGCACAGACTGCATTGCGTTGCCTGGGCATTTATTTATTCCATACTCTCGTAGTCCATCTTCCCTCCCGTATTTTCTCTCTATCCATTTAGTCCTCTCCCACTATCTCTTTGATCACCTCCACCCCCCCCCCCCCCACTCCCCATCCCTTGGCCGGCCGAAGTCGCCAAGCAGTTCTAGGCGCTACAGTCTGGAACCGCGCGACCGCTACGGTTGCAGGTTCGAATCCTGCCTCGGGCATGGATGTGTGTGATGTCCTTAGGTTAGTTAGGTTTAAGTAGTTCTAAGTTCTAGGGGACTGATGACCTCAGAAGTTAAGTCCCATATTGCTCAGGGCCATTTGAACCATTTTTGAACCCATCCCTTGGCCCATCTCCCCCCCACCCTCTATCCTTCTCCTCGTCCTCTCTCTGTTGGATTCCCCCACCTCAGTTCATCTCCTCTTCACCTATCTATGAAAACTCATATATATCTGTCAACTCTTGTGGTGATCAGTGAATCAGTGTCAAAGTTTATTGCTAGGTAGCATTTATTATAATACTTTTTGATAAGCAGCATTGATAGTTTTGTTTTCTGGTGCGTAAACAAATGCAGTTGAAGGTGTCCTGACAGGGCAATATGCGACATACAAATAGCCATGTGAAAAACATGATTTTCAAGATTGATGCCACAAACATATAACAACTGCCCCTGCGATTTATCTATCGACATGGCAAATGTAAGCTGCAATGGAAATTATAACCGTTTAAAGTCGAATGGCATGTCGGTCGGAATCTTAGTGATATTGGAATCAAACTGTCCTCACCTTTGTACTTTCCTTTTAAAATTGTGGCTTCGATTACGTTGTTCTTTAACTTCTTCCCCGCAAGCCGGGTGCCATTACAAAGACGTGGCTGGTTTACCTTTCGCAACATGATTGCCGATCCGACTTAATTACAGATTGGGTGGCGGTAATCCGGGGAAATGCAGCGAATTTAAAAATTCCGTAGGATAGTTGACTACATCATCTTGGTTAGTAACGGAATAAACCGACTTGTATGTCAGCAATTCGCCAGGTGTCATATTTTGAATCTGAAAATTCATTTCGTTAACATCAAGGTTTTTTGCAGCCAATATAACAGGTTCACTCAACCAAAAATGGTTTGCAACTGTTAAACGACATTTGCTGTGCGCGAATTGTCCAACACGATGACTGAATGTGTCAGACAGCTCTCAAATATCAAAAAGATCATAGACATTTCGTTTAAAAGAAATATATATATATATAT
Source organism: Schistocerca serialis cubense (assembly GCF_023864345.2). Taxonomy (NCBI): domain Eukaryota; kingdom Metazoa; phylum Arthropoda; class Insecta; order Orthoptera; family Acrididae; genus Schistocerca; species Schistocerca serialis. The sequence continues at coordinate 1,195,175,671 of NC_064638.1, forward strand.
ATATATATATATATATATATATATATATACACACACATTTCTTTTAAACGAAATGTCTATGATCTTGAAGAGAGTACCTTACAAAAGATTTTGACATCGTTTGCGGGTTACCATGAAAGTTCACTATGTATGCATGTTTCCATGGAGAAGGTTTTTAAATATTTACATGTGCATGTATATGTATATATATATATATTTATATATGTTTATGTATATATATGTATTTGTCTATAAGTATATATATATACTCATAGACAAATACATATATACATATATATATATATATACATATATACATATATACATATATATACATATATATATACATAAACATATATATGTACTGTCCGAAATATTATGTAGACAGTGATTTTCCTCTTGATGGTCAAGTGTGCAAAATTTCTTCAAGATCGGAATAAAATTGTAGGTTGGTGTAGAAGTGTGTACGTAAAGTACTCTCCGCCATGCACCATTCAGAATTTTAAGCAGGCAACGCCCTTCATCCTGCTTTGAATATCAAGTGTGCCAAATTTCATCAAGATCGGGATAAATACGTACAATTTGTCGAGTTCCGTTATGTAAAGGAACCTCTGCCATGCACCATACGAAATTTTATGTAGACTGTGACCTTCCTCTTGGTTTCATGGTATAGTGTGCAAAATTTCATCAAGATTGTATGCAATACAAACACACGGACACAATGAAAACGCACTTTCAGTTTTTGTCAAATTTTCCAATTTTCCAATTTTTCGGTCGATTTTCGAAAAATTTTATTTCATAAAAACCTTGTCCTGAGAATTACGAACACAGCAAAAAAAATTTAGCCGAACTGGTCCAGGCGTTCTCGAGTTTTACGCTTATCAACACATTTGGCAATTAATTTTTATTTATATAGATAAGAAGCCCGAAATATACGCGAAAAGGAAGAATATACAAGTAAAACCAATATTTTTTTACCTGAAATTAATACATATATATATAATGTTGGGGTTTGTCTTTTGGTGCTCAGGTAAAATAAAAACTTTTGATTAACGTTCATAATACGACAATGACGCGCGCAGACTAAACGGCTGCGTAGCGCAGCTCAGCAGTAATATGGGCAAGCAAGCAAGTTTCCCGCAGCCTGCCCGGGTTGGGTTCTCCTTGGCTTGGCTGGGAGTGAAGCAGCCTGCCCGTTCTGTTGACAACGAGCGGCGGCCTGCCCGCCTGGCCACCGGGCAAGCATGGGCGGGTTAAAAGCGGGACATGTACACCTCTAATCGCAGTCTTTAACACTGGTAGCTTGCCGCGACAGCGTGGACGTGAACCGTATGTGCAGTTGACGGACTTTGAGCGAGGGCGAATAGTGGGCATGCGGGAGGCCGGGTGGACGTACCGCCGAATTGCTCAACACGTGGGGAGTGAGGTCTCCACAGTACATCGATGTTGTCGCCAGTGGTCGGCGGAAGGTGCACGTGCCCGTCGACCTGGGACCGGACCGCAGCGACGCACGGATGCACGCCAAGACCGTAGGATCCTACGCAGTGCCGTAGGGGACCGCACCGCCACTTCCCAGCAAATTAGGGACACTGTTGCTCCTGGGGTATCGGCAAGGACCATTCGCAACCGTCTTCATGAAGCTGGGCTACGGTCCCGCACACCGTTAGGCCGTCTTCCGCTCACGCCCCAACATCGTGCAGCCCGCCTCCAGTGGTGTCGCGACAGGCGTGAATGGAGGGACGAATGGAGACGTGTCGTCTTCAGCGATGAGAGTCGCTTCTGTCTTGGTGCCAATGATGGTCGTATGCGTGTTTGGCGCCGTGCAGGTGAGCGCCACAATCAGGACTGCATACGACCGAGGCACACAGGGCCAACACCCGGCATCATGGTGTGGGGAGCGATCTCCTACACTGGCCGTACACCACTGGTGATCGTCGAGGGGACACTGAATAGTGCACGGTACATCCAAACCGTCATCGAACCCATCGTTCTACCATTCCTAGACCGGCAAGGGAACTTGCTGTTCCAACAGGACAATGAACATCCGCATGTATCCCGTGCCACCCAACGTGCTCTAGAAGGTGTAAGTCAACTACCCTGGCCAGCAAGATCTCCGGATCTGTCCCCCATTGAGCATGTTTGGGACTGGATGAAGCGTCGTCTCACGCGGTCTGCACGTCCAGCACGAACGCTGGTCCAACTGAGGCGCCAGGTGGAAATGACATGGCAAGCTGTTCCACAGGACTACATCCAGCATCTCTACGATCGTCTCCATGGGAGAATAGCAGCCTGCATTGCTGCGAAAAGTGGGTATACACTGTACTAGTGCCGACATTGTGCATGCTCTGTTGCCCGTGCCTATGTGCCTGTGGTTCTGTCAGTGTGATCATGTGATGTATCTGACCCCAGGAATGTGTCAATAAAGTTTCCCCTTCCTGGGACAATGAATTCACGGTGTTCTTATTTCAATTTCCAGGAGTGTAGTTCATAGCCGGTTGTAAGCAGTTGCCAATTGACGCCACCTGCGTGTCTTTGGTTCATATATATGTAGATTATAGCAATGAGTGCTGCATTGTGCGGTGCTCTATTTGTGTTGTCTTGACGATAATGACGACGACGACGACGACGACAGAAAAGAAAGAAGTGCTGATGGATAGTGTAGAGCTAACACGATATCTTTACTCCTTACTCAGTCATCCTCCTATGAAACAATATTAGCGTCGCGTAATCGTTTCATGTCATTCCCAGTATCCTCAATTCGCATCGTCACAGAGATTTGCGCCAAAAATAGCTTTTCAGAAAACTTTTTTTGGTGTCATGGTGCACATGGACCATGAACCATGGACCTTGCCGTTGGTGGGGAGGCTTGCGTGCCTCAGCGATACAGATAGCCGTACCGTAGGTGCAACCACAACGGAGGGGTATCTGTTGAGAGGCCAGACAAACGTGTGGTTCCTGAAGAGGGGCAGCAGCCTTTTCAGTAGTTGCAGGGGCAACAGTCTGGATGATTGACTGATCTGGCCTTGTAACATTAACCAAAACGGCCTTGCTGTGCTGATACTGCGAACGGCTGAAAGCAAGGGGAAACTACAGCCGTAATTTTTCCCGAGGGCATGCAGCTTTACTGTATGATTACATGATGATGGCGTCCTCTTGGGTAAAATATTCCGGAGGTAAAATAGTCCCCCATTCGGATCTCCGGGCGGGGACTACTCAAGAGGATGTCGTTATCAGGAGAAAGAAAACTGGCGTTCTACGGATCGGAGCGTGGAATGTCAGAGCCCTTAATCGGACAGGTAGGTTAGAAAATTTAAAAAGGGAAATGGATAGGTTGAAGTTAGATATAGTGGGAATTAGTGAAGTTCGGTGGCAGGAGGAACAAGACTTCTGGTCAGGTGGCTACAGGGTTATAAACTCAAAATCAAATAGGGGTATTGCAGGAGTAGGTTTAATAATGAATCGGAAAATAGGAATGCGGGTAAGCTACTACAAACAGCATAGTGAACGCATTATTGTGGCCAAGATACACTCCTGGAAATTGAAATAAGAACACCGTGAATTCATTGTCCCAGGAAGGGGAAACTTTATTGACACATTCCTGGGGTCAGATACATCACATGATCACACTGACAGAACCACAGGCACATAGACACAGGCAACAGAGCATGCACAATGTCGGCACTAGTACAGTGTACATCCACCTTTCGCAGCAATGCAGGCTGCTATTCTCCCATGGAGACGATCGTAGAGATGCTGGATGTAGTCCTGTGGAACGGCTTGCCATGCCATTTCCACCTGGCGCCTCAGTTGGACCAGCGTTCGTGCTGGACGTGCAGACCGCGTGAGACGACGCTTCATCCAGTCCCAAACATGCTCAATGGGGGACAGATCCGGAGATCTTGCTGGCCAGGGTAGTTGACTTACACCTTCTAGAGCACGTTGGGTGGCACGGGATACATGCGGACGTGCATTGTCCTGTTGGAACAGCAAGTTCCCTTGCCGGTCTAGGAATGGTAGAACGATGGGTTCGATGACGGTTTGGATGTACTGTGCACTATTCAGTGTCCCCTCGACGATCACCAGTGGTGTACGGCCAGTGTAGGAGATCGCTCCCCACACCATGATGCCGGGTGTTGGCCCTGTGTGCCTCGGTCGTATGCAGTCCTGATTGTGGCGCTCACCTGCACGGCGCCAAACACGCATACGACCATCATTGGTACCAAGGCAGAAGCGACTCTCATCGCTGAAGACGACACGTCTCCATTCGTCCCTCCATTCACGCCTGTCGCGACACCACTGGAGGCGGGCTGCACGATGTTGGGGCGTGAGCGGAAGACGGCCTAACGGTGTGCGGGACCGTAGCCCAGCTTCATGGAGACGGTTGCGAATGGTCCTCGCCGATACCCCAGGAGCAACAGTGTCCCTAATTTGCTGGGAAGTGGCGGTGCGGTCCCCTACGGCACTGCGTAGGATCCTACGGTCTTGGCGTGCATCCGTGCGTCGCTGCGGTCCGGTCCCAGGTCGACGGGCACGTGCACCTTCCGCCGACCACTGGCGACAACATCGATGTACTGTGGAGACCTCACGCCCCACGTGTTGAGCAGTTCGGCGATACGTCCACCCGGCCTCCCGCATGCCCACTATTCGCCCTCGCTCAAAGTCCGTCAACTGCACATACGGTTCACGTTCACGCTGTCGCGGCATGCTACCAGTGTTAAAGACTGCGATGGAGCTCCGTATGCCACGGCAAACTGGCTGACACTGACGGCGGCGGTGCACAAATGCTGCGCAGCTAGCGCCATTCGACGGTCAACACCGCGGTTCCTGGTGTGTCCGCTGTGCCGTGCGTGTGATCATTGCTTGTACAGCCCTCTCGCAGTGTCCGGAGCAAGTATGGTGGGTCTGACACACCGGTGTCAATGTGTTCTTTTTTCCATTTCCAGGAGTGTAGATACGAAGCCACACATACTACAGTAGTACAAGTTTATATGCCAACTAGCTCTGCAGATGACGAAGAAATTGAAGAAATGTATGTTGAAATAAAAGAAATTATTCAGATTGTGAAGGGAGACGAAAATTTAATAGTCATGGGTGACTGGAATTAGAGTGTAGGAAAAGGGAGAGAAGGAACATAGTAGGTGAATATGGATTGGGGGACAGAAATGAAAGAGGAAGCCGCCTGGTAGAATTTTGCACAGAGCACAACATAATCATAACTTACACTTGGCTTAAGAATCATGAAAGAAGGTTATATACATGGAAGAACCCTGGAGATACTAAAAGGTATCAGATAGATTATTTAATGGTAAGACAGAGATTTAGGAACCAGGTTTTAAATTGTAAGACATTTCCAGGGGCAGATGTGGACTCTGACCACAATCTATTGGTTATGACCTGTAGATTAAAACTGAGGAAACTGCAAAATGGTGGGAATTTAAGGAGATGGGACCTGGATAAACTGAAAGAACCAGAGGTTGTACAGAGATTCAGGGAGAGCATAAGAGAGCAATTGACAGGAATGGGTGAAATAAATACAGTAGAAGAAGAATGGGTAGCTTTGAGGGATGAAGTAGTGAAGACAGCAGAGGATCAAATAGGTAAAAAGACGAGGGCTAGTAGAAATCCTTGGGTAACAGAAGAAATATTGAATTTAATTGATGAAAGGAGAAAATATAAAAATGCAGTAAGTGAAACAGGCAAAAAGGAATACAAACGTCTCAAAAATGAGATCGACAGGAGGTGCAAAATGGCTAAGCAGGGATGGCTAGAGGACAAATGTAAGGATGTAGTGGTCTATCTCACTAGGGGTAAGATAGATACCGCCTACAGGAAAATTAAAGAGACCTTTGGAGATAAGAGAACGACTTGTATGAATATCAAGAGCTCAGATGGAAACCCAGTTCTAAGCAAAGAAGGGAAAGCAGAAAGGTGGAAGGAGTATATAGAGGGTCTATACAAGGGCGATGTACTTGAGGACAATATTATGGAAATGGAAGAGGATGTAGATGAAGATGAAATGGGAGATATGATACTGCGTGAAGAGTTTGAGAGAGCACTGAAAGACCTGAGTCGAAACAAGGCCCCCGGAGTAGACAATATTCCATTGGAACTACTGACGGCAGTGGGAGAGCCAGTCCTGACAAAACTCTACCATCTGGTGAGCAAGATGTATGAAACAGGCGAAATACCCTCAGACTTCAAGAAGAATATAATAATTCCAATCCCAAAGAAAGCAGGTGTTGACAGATGTGAAAATTACCGAACTATCAGCTTAATAAGTCACAGCTGCAAAATACTAACACGAATTCTTTACAGACGAATCGAAAAACTAGTAGAAGCCAACCTCGGGGAAGATCAGTTTGGATTCCGTAGAAATATTGGAACACGTGAGGCAATACTGACCTTACGACTTATCTTAGAAGAAAGATTAAGGAAAGGCAAACCTACGTTTCTAGCATTTGTAGACTTAGAGAAAGCTTTTGACAATGTTGACTGGAATACTCTCTTTCAAATTCTAAAGGTGGCAGGGGTAAAATACAGGGAGCGAAAGGCTATTTACAATTTGTACAGAAACCAGATGGCAGTTATAAGAGTCGAGGGACATGAAAGGGGAGCAGTGGTTGGGAAGGGAGTAAGTCAGGGTTGTAGCCTCTCCCCGATGTTGTTCAATCTGTATATTGAGTAAGCAGTAAAGGAAACAAAAGAAAAATTCGGAGTAGGTATTAAAATTCATGGAGAAGAAATAAAAACTTTGAGGTTCGCCGATGACATTGTAATTCTGTCAGAGACAGCAAAGGACTTGGAAGAGCAGTTAAATGGAATGGACAGTGTCTTGAAAGGAGGATATAAGATGAACATCAACAAAAGCAAAACAAGGATAATGGAATGTAGTCTAATTAAGTCGGGTGATGCTGAGGGAATTAGATTAGGAAATGAGGCACTTGAAGTAGTAAAGGAGTTTTGCTATTTGGGGAGCAAAATAACTGATGATGGTCGAAGTAGAGAGGATATAAAATGTAGGCTGGCAATGGCAAGGAAAGCGTTTCTGAAGAAGAGGAATTTGTTAACATCCAGTATTGATTTAAGTGTCAGGAAGTATTCGTATGGAGTGTAGCCATGTATGGAAGTCAAACATGGACGATAAATAGTTTGGACAAGAAGAGAATAGAAGCTTTCGAAATGTGGTGCTACAGAAGAATGCTGAAGATTAGATGGGTAGATCACATAACTAATGAGGAAGTATTGAATAGGATTGGGGAGAAGAGAAGTTTGTGGCACAACTTGACCAGAAGAAGGGATCGGTTGGTAGGACATGTTCTGAGGCATCAAGGGAGCACCAATTTAGTATTGGACGGCAGCGTGGAGGGTAAAAATCGTAGAGGGAGACCAAGAGATGAATACACTAAGCAGATTCAGAAGGATGTAGGTTGCAGTAGGTACTGGGAGATGAAAAAGCTTGCACAGGATAGAGTAGCATGGAGAGCTGCATCAAACCAGTCTCAGGACTGAAGACCACAACAACAACAACATGGTGCACATGTTTTTGATATTAACGCATGTTTCACTTTATTGAAAGAGCTGGTTGCCTCGTGCTATTCTTGGTACTACTTCTTTCTTGCGAAGTAAGGAACTGAAACTGCTGCTGGTCAACACGCAACACGTTTCGTTCTGATGGGGTGGTAGTCACGTAAAGCTCCGGCAATGGTGTAATTGACAGCCTGAAACGTACTGAGTAAAATGTTTCGTTACAGACAGTAACCCAGTACCAGACGGTGCGATGAAACTGTGCGACATGATTACTGATCCTAAAGCAGTAGTGGAGATATTGTTGCTGTTATTAACCAGTGCATTCGCTTTAGCTGCGCTGACAGGTGTATTGTCACAAAGTCTGATCTCTAAGTAGATGATAACTTTACCATTAGTGCGGTGTACCATCGGCAACCGGCATTGTCCGCTGAAATGGTTAGTGCTGTACGGGACCAGTAACAAGTAAGAGGCCAGTGGAAAGGTTTAAATCCCTCGTGCGTTCGCCTTTGTAAACAAGCTTAGTGGCCTAAATTGATTATCAGCTTGATGCTTTTAGTTAGTCGCGCAAAGTTTAACTCGTGTTTCGGAAAAGTCACGCTTTGGCGAACAGCCCTTGTGATCAGTCGCTTTACATCAGTTGAACTTCGCCACTGTGGATACGCCTGTAGTGCCGGAGAGTTTCTTTCTGTTTTGGAAATTCTGCACCGATCACGGAACGTTACTGTAATTCAATACAGTATTCTTTATGTAGATGCAGTACTACCAGCTTTACAGTGAAACCGAGGAGTATTACGTTACTGAAGTGCTTCCTATGTGGTGGAATATGTGACGATATATCTACATCTACATCCATACTCAGAAAGCCACATGACGGTGGGTGGCGGAGGGTACCTGGTGTACCTCTATCTGTTCTCCCTTCTATTCCAGTCTCATATCGTTCGTGGAAAGAAAGACTGTCGGTATGCCTCTATGTGGGCTCTAATCTCTCTGATTTTATCCTCATGGTCTCTTCGCGAGATATACGTAGGAGGGATCAATATACTGCTTGACTCCTCGGTGAAGGTATGTTCTTGAAACTTCAACAAAAGCTCTACCGAGCTACTGAGCGTCTCTCTTGCAGAGTCTTCCACTGGAGTTTACCTATCATCTCCATAATGCTTTCGCGATTACTGAATGACCCTGTAACGAAGCGCGCTGCTCTCCGTTGGATCTTCTCTATTTCTTCTATCAACACTATCTTGTACGGATCCCCCAGCGGTGAGCCGTATTCAAGCAGTGGGCGAACAAGTGTACTGTAACCTACTTCCTTTGTTTTCGGATTGCATTTCCTTAGAATTCTTACAATGAATCTCAATCTCACATCTGCTTTACCGACGATTAATTTTATATGGTCATTCCATTTTAAATCACTCCTAATTCCTACTCCCAGACAATTTTTGGAATTAACTGCTTCCAGTTGCTGACCTGCTATATTGTAGCTAAATGATAAAGGATCTTTCTTTCTATGTATTCGCAGCACATTACACTTGTCTAAATTTAGATTCAATTGCCGTTCCCTGCGCCGTGCGTCAATTCGTTGGAGATCCTCCTGCATTTCAGTAATATTTTCCATTGTTACAACCTCTCGATATACTACAGCATCATCCGCAAAAAGCCTCAGTGAACTTCCGATGTTATCCACAAGGTCATTTACATATATTGCGAATAGCAACGGTCCTACGACACTCCCCTGCGGCACACGTGAAATCACTCTTACTTCGGAAGACTTCTCTCCATTGAGAAAGACAATCTGCGTTCTGTTATGTAGGAACTCTTCAATCTAATCACAAATTGGTCTGATAGTCCATATGCTCTTACTTTTTTCATTAAACGACTGTGGGGAACTTCATCAAACGCCTTGTGGAATCGTCCCGTTGTTTGGAAAAAATGGTTCAAATGGCTCTGAGCACTATGGGACTCAACTGCTGAGGTCATTAGTCCCCTAGAACTTAGAACTAGTTAAACCTAACTAACCTAAGGACATCACAAACATCCAGGCCCGAGGCAGGATTCGAACCTGCGACCGTAGCGGTCTTGCGGTTCCAGACTGCAGCGCCTTTAACCGCACGGCCACTTCGGCCGGCCGTTGTTTGCAACTAGTAGAGCGAAAGAAGGACGTTGTAGTGTGGGTATCCTTTCGCAGTTACAATGGCATGCTGGGAGTCTCATCCGAGGCGTCACTGACTGGTGAGAGGTTTCTATTAGCTTTCTTCGGGACTCGTTGCATTGTGTAGGAAGAACAAGTAGAAAGACGTCACCAGTCTGTAATGCACTATTCGAAGTCTACCGTACTGTTACATGTACCCTCAACAACTACTACGCATGCTAGAGATTATGCTTGGAGCCAAATGTCTGTCTCTGCGTCTCGTACAAAGTCGTAGTTATCACTCTCTTGGTTGATGAATCGCCTCAAAACAATCATCAATCATGTGAAGTGAACATCCTTGCTCATATCTAGCAAACGGCAATCGGAATCTACGTCTACATCAATTCTCTACGATCTAATGTGCTATGCATGGCGGAAGGTAATTCCCATTCCACTTTCATTCCATTCACATATTGATTTTGGGGAGACTCACTGCCTCTCTTTGCTCGTTATCTTTAGCCTACATCTACATCTACATAGATACTCTGTAAATCACACTTAAGTGCCTTGAAAATAATTCTTTGTTATTCCAGTCTCGAACAGCGCGCGGAAAAAAAAACGAAAACCTTTCTTTCCGTGCGAGATCTGATTCCCCTTATTTCGTTATTATGATCGTTTCTCCATAGATAGGTCGGCGCCAACAAAATATTTTTACATTCAGAGGAGAAAGACGGAGAGTGAAATTTCATGAGAAGGTTCCGCCGCAACGAGAAAGGCCTTTGTTTCAATGACGTCCACCCCAAATCTCTGTCTCTCTTATTTCGCGATAATACAAAACGTGCTGTTCTTCTTTGAACTTTGTCGATGTACTTCGTTAATCCTGTCTGTTAAGGATCCCAGAGCCCGCATCAGTATTCTAAAAGAGGACTGACAAGCGTGGTGTAGGTAGTCTCTTTAGTAAATCTGCTACATTCTCTATGTGTTCTCTCAGTAAGATGCAGTCTTTGGTTTGCCTTCCCCACATTATTTTCTGTTTGTTATTTCTTATTTAAGCTGTTCGTAATTGTAATTCCTAAGTATTTAGTTGAATTTACGGCCATTAGATTTGACTGATTTATCGTGTAACCGTAGTTTAACGGATTCCATTTAGCACTCATGTGGATGACCTCACACGTTTTATTATTAGAGTCAACTGCCAAATTTCACACCATGTAGATATCTTTTCTAAATCGTTTTGCAATTTATTTTGATCTTATAATCTTGGTATGCGGTGTCCTATCTGGTCCTGGTTTTTGGGCAGAGCTACAGCTGTCTCTAGAGAGAAAGTAGAAATTACGATGGTAGGCCGTAAGGAATACCTTCAGGTTTGGCATCGTAGGATCCGATTGAGTATGTTATCATGTACCATCAGGTGAGTCATATAGGGTGCCCGCAAGAAACCTCCATGATTTCCAAATGCAGTTAGTTCTCAGAAAAAAAAGCCTACGAGACAGATACTTGTCTTTTGGTCAACACGTAAAATAACTCAGTTTTCTGCAAAAAATTAAAACATTTCTACATGTCTTATATCGTAACTCGTAAAACGATCATCTCAAGCCATTTGCGCGAGATCGCTAAGGTCACGTACATGCGAGTTATACATAAAGTATTTCACATAATACTAAACGAGAAAACCGGAATGGTCAAGTCCTTTCCATGGTTGTTTAAATGCTCGGTCTAGGAAGTCAATAACAAGTAAACTTCAGTGCAATGGTGCAATAGCTTGTAGGTAGATCACATTTGTTTGGAAGGGAAGGAGCTGAGGGACAGAAAATCGTTCATGCATGTCCAGATAAACGGTTCTTGTTAATGTTCGCTGGATGAAAATAACATGATCCAAGTATGCTAGCTTTCATTAGCGTATACCACACACTCATCTTATCACTGCCTCTGATATGTTCTAGAAGCTCAGATGCGAATGTTGTGCCGATTCACCTTCCCACACGTGCGGAAGGTTGCTTTGTTAGAGAAATCGACATTTCGTAGACAGCTGGGGTTTGCCAGATCAGGTCCAACATCCAGATAGCGAATTTTTGGCGAAGCTGTAAGTCTTTTCGCTTCAGTGCTCGCACAATTTGAACTTAACTTCGTAAGCGTGCAAGGCTAGTCGTTTATGCAGTGCATTGCGAAGTATTGAGGTATGTTTACTCTCATGATGGTCCGCAAAGTGACACTGGTGGGCTTCCTTGGAAGATCACTGTGATCTCCTATTCCATGGTATCAAATGTGCGTTCTCTGCCAGAAGCTTACTTCCTGTTTACACTCCAGTGGCTAGCTGCGTCGTACCAAACCTTATTCGACTTTACGTCTAGGGGCCGATTTGAAATTCACGTCGGGAATTTCTTTGGACAGTAGTGAATTGTTTCGCTTCCGCATACCACATCACGCACTGCGCTCTTGCTTGAAGTGTTGTCATTTCTGATAGTTATTTAGCACTTGAAACGAAACAAAAAAACCTACGCAAAGCTTTTGAGTTGCTTTACATGATGCCGCAAGGTGCTGGTATCTGTGTTTCATTTTTTTTTAAATTGCATTTGGTATGCAAGGAGGTTTCATGTGGATATCCTGCACATAGGCAGAGTGGGCTTACATCTTGAAGGATGGCCATACATAAGGTTGTCCACATAATCCCACGACACGAAGTTGGTAGAGATAGCAGTCAACTGCTTTGACCTGTTGCTTCCTCCAGATCAAATGGCATCACGTTTGAGAGATGTGGAGCAGATAATTCCCCCCTATCATCTCTAGCTATTGTTGGTCCATTATGAACCTATAGGAGGAACTGCCTCTTCTATGAGCCCTGTGCTTTTGGGAAAGACTCATAATAGACTGATAACGTGGAAAATCCAGGTATCATTATGGACCTGGAAAGTGATTTTTGGCCCAGGGGATCTAGGCTGGACAGTGGAAGACCAGGTCATATGGGGCAGTCGCCTGTCATGGCATGTTTACTACTGGCAACTTTACTTGCCACACGTGGAAGTCATTGTTCAAGTGTTGTAGTTGCCTCTATAAAAAGGGAAGAGAGCGACACTATCTCTGCCTGGTTTTCCGCGGGCTCTGGTTGGCGGCTTGGCAAATCTTCTGACCGATGAATAATTGTGCTCTGGTTCTACATCTTCATCTACATTTACAAACACACACAGCAAGTCACTACTAGTCATTTCCTTTCCTGTTCAGTTTGCAGATAGAGCGTGGGAAAAACGACCTAATATCTCGTATCTTACCTTCGTGGTCCTTACGCGAAATGTACGTTGGTGGCAGTAGGGTCGTTGTGCAGTCAGCTTCGGCTGCCAGTTTTCTATATTTTCTCGACATTCTTTCCTCGGAGAGAACATCGTCTTCCTCTAAAGATTCACATTTGAGTTTCAGAAGCATCTCTGTAAGATTTGCGTGTCGTTTGTACCTGCCGGTAACAAGTCTATCGCCGGCCGAAGTGGCCGTGCGGTTAAAGGCGCTGCAGTCTGGAACCCCAAGACCGCTACGGTCGCAGGTTCGAATCCTGCCTCGGGCATGGATGTGTGTGATGTACTTAGGTTATTATGTTTAACTAGTTCTAAGTTCTAGGGGACTAATGACCTCAGAAGTTGAGTCCCATAGTGCTCAGAGCCATTTGAACCATTTTTGAACAAGTCTATCCGACCGCCTCTGAGTTGCTTCGATGTCTTTCTTCAATCCGACCTGGTGTGGATCCTAAACACTCCAGCAGTACTCAAAATAAGTCGTACTAACTGCCTATATGCAGTCTCCTTTACTGATTAACCACACGTACCTAAAATTCTCCCAATAAACCGAAGTCCACCATTCGCCTTCCTTATCACAGACCTCGCATATTCGTTTAATTTTGAGCCATGCTGCGGCTCGCGTTGGTGCTGTTTGTAGGTTTCCGTCCTCTGTTGGAGGCCAGACCGTATCGTTTAGTTGACATGGTTGTGATTGTTTGCCTTCTTCTCGTGTTGACTGGCGCCACTTGGTTTCGCAAGCGTTGCCTGTCCGCTAGTGGCAGCAGCGGCGGTTATCGATATGTAATGACTGTGGCCCTATCTTTGGGACGACGTCGTGGTTCTTCCTGGTCGAGTGAGTGTGCAGTTCGGTTGGGGACTCAGGAGGAGTCAGGTCAGCGCAGTGCGAGAACACGCCTGGAACGCTGGCGGCGCGCATGGACTGCCGGATCGAAGGCCTGTGGTCACGAGGGTGCACGACCTCGTCGTAAACAGGATCCCGCCAGGTTTAAGTTGAGTGCACTTGGATTCAAGTAGAGAAACCTCCATCATTGTGAGATCTTGCGATTCTCCAGTGACTTGGGTTCGTGTTGTAGCTCGTAGTGTTGCCAAGGCGACGAGCAGCGAGTGGAGTGCTTGAGGAAGGCAGATCTGATTGACTTTCCTGGACTTATAATTTCTATTTATTGCGTTCAGTTTGTTACTATTTGTTAAGTTGACCCAGCGGTATTTCTCCTGCCTCGTGGCTGATAACGCCCCAGATACCTGCCCTGGGAGTTAATGTTGGTTGGCGATTCTTCTGCTCTGGTGTTAGTGATTCCTTTCTCGTTCTGGGCGCTCTAAGTACAGTATTCTGCGGACGGAGTCCAGACCGCCGGTTACAGCTTTGGCGTATTTTTGCCTTTGCATTTGGTTTATTGGACGTCAGGTAGCCTCAGCAAGATTATCATTAGTCATTCGTTAGACTGCCACTAGTCTGTCTTACCATCTTGTGAAGTGAATGTAATTCTTGGCTTCCTATCTCATCGCTTGCGAAAGTGTTTTTTTGCCGGACCTTCTCAGAGGTCGATTCCTGGTGCACCGTCTGTGACTGGTCCTTGTGTTTTATTATTGTATTTGCTGTTTTATTGCATGTTTCTAAAACTTTTTATACAATTGTCATTCTTGGCGTTACAGCAGGTTTAAGTGATTGTGCTACCAAGTTTACCATTATTTTGTCTCACCTGTTTGGTGATCAGTAGCCTGTCTTTTTAAATTAACCTTTGCTATTAGCTGTTTTACAGTGTGTTCGTTAAATTTTCTTATAATTGCCGTTCTTGGCGTTAAGGGCCTTCAGCCGTGACTGTGGTTACTTGCCTTAAAATTCTAATTGCGATCAAATTGGCTTGTTTTAAAACATTATTTGCTGTGTCTGTATTTTATGCTCATTTGGTAATTTGAAACACACTAGAAGCACTATTAATTACACAGTTGTTTATTCTTTCAATAATAACGTGCGATATATTTATTTATTGCTGAGCCTGGAATTATCGTTTTAAAATAAATGAGTGTAATTGCAAAAGGCAACAAATAGTAACTGATTACGGCCCCGTCCACAATCGTAACCGACTCCTGCCTTCCTTGACTATCAGGTTTCAAATTTCATATTCCTTTTCAACATCACACCCATATATTTGAACAACGTGATGTGTCAAGTAGGACTTTGCAAATGCTGTATTCGAACATTAGGGCATGTTTTTCCTGACCATCAACATCAGCTTACATTTTCCTACATTTAGAGCTGTCTGCCATTGATCGCACCAACTAGAAATTTTTTCTAAGTCGTCGTGTATCATCCTACAGTCACTAATTTTCGACATCTTCCCGTACAGCACAGAATCATCACAGATTGCTGCCTACGCTGTCTGGTAGATCATTTATATGTGTAGAAGATAATAGCCGTCCAATCACAGTTCCCTAGGCCACTCCTGATGATACCCTTGTCTCTGATGAACACTCGCCGTAGGGGGGAAACAAACTGGGTTCTATTACTTCGGAAGTTCAAAATGGTTCAAATGGCTCTGAGCACTATGGGACTTAACATCTGAGGTCATCAGACCCATAGAACTTAGAACTACTTAAACCTAACTAACCTAAGGACATCACATACATCCATGCCCGAGGCAGGATTCGAACCTGCGACCGGAGCGGTCGCGCGGTTCCAGACTGAAGCGCCTAGAACCGCTCGGCCACACCGACTTCGGAAGTCTGGGAACCTATTCTTTATCCTCGTATCTTCGTTAAAAGTCTACGTTGGGGAATGGTGTCAAATGCTTTTCGGAAGTCTAGAAATGTGGAGTCTGCCTCTTGTCCTTCTAACACATTACGCAGTATATCATTTGAGAAAAGGGCAAGCTGTTTCACACGAGCGATGCTTTCCAGTTAGCAGCCAATGATCCTTTCTAAAAGGCAAAATCCGTTAGGTTAGTGGTTGTATCATTAGCAGGTGGGCTATGATTCAGAATTTTTTCTCGTATCTCTCTGAGTGATTGTTGTCTGCAATATGAGCTCCAAAACATACGGTAGACAAACATTTTTCTTGACTTCGCAGTTCCTCAGAAGTACTATATGAAGATTTACTAATCTATATTGACACTGTAGGTAACAAGGGCAGCTTAATCGCGTGTGTAGCCATTGGATGCATTTCAATATTTGCGGAGAACCTCTGATCCTCCGCGCTTTTATCGGCAATGTTTCGAAAAAATCATCAAAATGTGTCTTTCGCCAATCCTAACAGCAGAGCAACACACTAAAAATGAAGTCAATATTTCAAAGGAGGTACCGACGTCAGCCGTAATCCGACGCCACAACCCTGTACTGTACACTAAAAAAACTATTTTTTCGTCATTGCTGCGAAGTGTTTAATGAAATATAGTGTGAGAGATAAAAGAAGCCACCTGAATTATCCACTTTGTACTGCCATAAGCTCACTTTCTTCACCATGGTGCAAGTTATATCCAAATAGCACAAGAATTTCCTGTCTGCTAAGCGCAGAAGGGCCCAGCGAAGTAAGACACATGTTAAACATCACTTGCAAGTTCTATTATACGTAACCTGCTTCTGTAAGGACGTTAAATCATGAAAAGGGGATGTATGATACAAATGGGGAGCCTGAAAAATGTGTGAAAACTTCCTTTGTCAGTTACCTTTTAATATTTTTGTCGGATGCTTGTTGTAAATTGTGTCTTTATGATCCACATCAATATTGTAAAAAACAAATTTTTTTCCTCCATTGATGTAAGCGATTGCGTGGCATAGTCGCTGCGGTCATATTGCAACGACAACGTGACAAATGATTGTCGATCAACGAACGCGGCACGTTAATTTACCACATCAAATGTATTTTTAAACATTGTTCACATTTGTAGCCATAAAATGAACACTCCACCTGTCATCGATTCCTTCGTTGACAAACGTTCATTTGAAAACTGTGTGACCGCAAATCTTCACCAGTAAATCTGCTCCTCAGTCTTCTGTGCCGCGTTTCGATAATCCTGTCGCTACGCATCTCGGTCCAACTGTTCTTACGTAAGCAGTAGTCACAAGAAATCTGTCGTTTTCTGTTCAGGCGAATTATCTGCGTTCTGTCATCTGCAGGACGCCCTATTCGCATCGTTTAATCTGATTTCCAAGTTCTCTCTAAGCTTAGACGTTTTATTTTTCAGAGAAACTGCCGACAAGACTCTAGTCTAAGACAGTCGTGCAAAAATTCGTGTATGTTTCTGAAACGTAAACGGTGAAAGCAGCCTTCGTTTAAATTACACTCTACCATGACTTGAAATTCAAACACTACGACAAAATGGTTTCGAAATTTTTTCCCTTCATGCCTGTCCCCTGAGGGACGTTTTCTATCTACATCTACATCATCATGGATACTCTGCAAATCACATTTAAGTGCCTGGCAGAGGGTTCATCGAACCACCTTCACAGTTCTCTATTATTCCAATCTCGTATAGCGCGCGGAAAGAACGAACAACTATATCTTTCTGCACGACATCTGATTTCCCTTATTTCATTATTATGATCGTTTCTCCATAGATAGGTCGCCACCAAAAAAATATTTTTGCATTTAGAGGAGAAAGTTGTAAAGTAACATTTCGTGAGAAGATTCCGCCGCAACGAGAAACGCCTTTGTTTCAATGATGTCCACCGCAAATCCTCTATCATGTCACTGACACGCTCTCTTATTTAGTGATAATGCAAAAGTGATGTTCTTCTTTGAACTTTCTCATTGTAATTCGTTAATTTCGTTGGGTAAGGATCCAGGACCGCGCAGGAGTACTGCAAAAGAGGAAAGACAAGCGTCGTGTAAAAGTTCTTCAGTAGACCTGTGACATTCTCTAGGTGTTCTTCTAGTAAAACATAATCTTTGGTTTACCATCCCCTCATTATTTTCTGTGTGTTTCATCCAATTTAAGTTGGTTGTAATTTGTAATTTCTAGGTACTTAGTTGAATTTATGGCCTTAGAATTGACTGATTTATCGTGTAACCGAAGTTTCCTTTTTGGTTGACCTCACTCTTTTCGTTGTTTAGTGACAATTGCCAATTTTTGCACCATATAGATATCTTTTGTAAATCGTTCTGCAGTTTGTTTTGGCCGACCGGAGTGGCCGAGCGGTTCTAGGCATTTCAGTCTGGAACTGCGCGACCGCTACGGTCGCAGGTTCGAATCCTGCCTCGGGCATGGATGTGTCTGATTTCCTTAAGTTAGTTAGGTTTAAGTAGTTCTATGTTCTATGGGACTGATGACCTCAGATGTTAAGTCCTATAGTGCTCAGAGCCATTTTTGCTATTTGTTTTGATCTTCTGATGACTTCACTTGTCGATAAACGTCAACGTCGTGTGCAAACAACCTAATACGGCTGCTGAGAATGTCTCCCACAGTGTTTATTTTTGAGTCCATATTCCACTCAACTGCCTTACTCTGTTCTGCACCTGCATCTGCACTGCTAAACAAAAACAGGTGAAGCACCCAGAAATACGGACGGATGTGAGTGTAACTACGTAACACATCATGGGCGGGTATGTAAATAATGAGAGTAGCGATTCCGTATATGGCAAAGAACGGCCGTCAGACTTTCTACTTACCAGGCCTGGTTGGTTTGTAAGGGGTGTGAATGTGTCGCGTGTTAGTTGACCGCTGTGATGGACACAGATATGCCGCATACATGTGTGACACAGCGTTATTCACACCTAACAGTCTAAAACGGGTCTCACTGTGGGCTTCTATTTGGCTAGTTGGTAGAAGCAAACAATATCCAGATTTCTAGGGCATTCTTATGCAACAGTTGGACTGCAATTGAAAAATAAAGCACAAATGTAGGAGAGAGTCTCACAGTAAATGATTCATTGTACATTTTCATGTTCCTTCCTACATTAACATCAAGGGTTAGGCCTTTGGCCTGTTAAGCCTCAGAATTGTTCACGCCATCTCTTTAAGGGGATCCGACGTTCCTCTTGCCTGTTAGGTTTTATTTTGTATAGCTGCTTTACTCACTCCATCATTAGACATACGTTGGCCATGGTCTTCGCAGTTCAGTCAGTATTTTTCAGTCATACTTGTAATAGATTCAACATTTAATTCTTGTCTAATATCGGTATTTCTTTTGTGGTCCAACCATGAATATCCCGCTACAAAGAACTTCATCTCAGATGACCCGATTCGTCGCAATTGATCTGACGCTAGGGTCCAACATTCGCTACCATATAACATTAATGGTAACGCTATTCTTTTGTGCAGTTTAATTAAAATTTATTTTCGTACGTTACGTTTTAATATACGCGTGTGTTGCACAGTTCCTCAGAAATGCCTGAATCTGGCTAATTTTATTTCTACATCATCTGACTTGTAAAATTTAAAATTGCACCCTAAATATTTAAACTCTTTGTTTAATTGTTTGTCCATCTATAATAATTTTGGCCCTTATGGGTTCCAATCCTTGAAATACTATCACTTTTGTTTTATCTGCCGATATTCTCATCCCATATTTAGCGGCAATTTGACTCATTTTGTATACTCAAATTTGAACCACTTATTCAAATTTTCCTATTATAATTTGATGATCAGGGAACGGTGTCGTATAAAATTAAAAATATCATTTCTTAATGTGTCATTTTATAAAATCAGCCATTTACGAATGATATCTTCGATGTAAACATTAAACAGATTGGGGAAAGTGGACGGTCTTTTCTGACACCTTTGTTGATGTATAAATATTCTCAGACTCTTGCCACGTCAATTCAGAATAAAACCTCGAGCTTTCGACGATTTCCACCATCGTCATCGTCGGAGGCAACTGACTGTCAAAACTGCTGCTGTGGTCCCAATACAACGGCGAAACAAAGAAAGAAATCACGCAATGATCGTTGTCATCTTATGGAATGGCAAACACTGTCATCAACCCGTCGGAGAAGAATCTGTTCGAACGAGCCATCTCGGCCCTTAATGAAGGATTGAATTTCGTTCCTACGCCACGCACTGTACCTATCCTGGAGTTCATTATTGGGGTGGCAACAGACGGTGTGGCATCTCTCACAAGACGACACCGACGACGTATGACGTATCACGTCGCATCTTAGCCTCAGCCAAGCCGCCAAAACCTAACATCCGCAGAGCAGACAGGGCGTCCGTGCATTGCGAAAAGACGCATATGTTGTGATAATTTCTGCTGACACGGAAAATGTCGCTGAATATCACAACGTTATCTTTAGAAGATAGCACGGACGAACACCTAAAACGAGACCCAACTCTGTGACACAGTGGAAAAACTCTGAACTCCTGAAGAGTTCTGATCCACCAGAGGCTGTCATCAAAAATCTTAGAGCACGAACTCCAAGACCTCCTAGGCCCTACGGATTACCTGAAGTCCACAAGGAAGGTATTCATTGAGGCCAGTTGTTAGCGCCATTGGTTCTTCTACCTATAGGCAGGACAAATATTTAACTAAGTTGATGACGCCGATAGCTGGGCGCTGTGAAACTCTAGGATGGCCATTGAGAAAAGTAAATAGATTGGAGTTTGCCCAAACGATATTTTAGTCAGCCTGGATGTGGTGTCATCACTTACAATTCTTGTGGAGCACACATTGAAACTGTTAACAGAGTATTTTCGTTCTGAAACTACATGTTATGACCACCACCTACTTCTTGACGGCGGTAAATTTTATGGAATGACGGACGGAATGACTATGGGTTCTCCGTTGTCTCAAAAATGACCAACTTTTTTATGGAACATTTTGAGGAACTTGCATTAAATTCGGCTCCTCTTGGTCCATCTTCATTTTATCGTTATGGTGACGACGCGCTTATGGTTTGGCCACACGGCGTAGAAGCTGCAGAGTACTTCCAGGAACATATGAACAACATGCATCCAAACATCAAGTTCACCGTCGAGACAGAGAAAGAGGGAAGCCTACCGTTTTTAGATGTTCTGGTACAACGGAAGTCGGATGCACGTCTCGGTTACTCAGTGTACCTTACATATCATAAAATGCGTTTTAACCATCAGCTGTTAATTTGTCCCCATAAGTCACATTCTGGTTTTCGTTATTAATCACCATGCAGGACATGGAATTCAACAGATAACTTTAAAGCACCCCACATTCCTTTGAATCTGAACAATATCGAAATTATCCAGTGAAATTTTACGAATACCTGGAATAATTAAAGTACGTTTCATAAAATACTTTACGGCAGTTGAACCTCACCAGATGCAAACATTACTCAGTGTATCGCAAACCGACGCATTAGCGCCCAGAGTTTTCACCATCCAGTACAGAAGAGGGCAGCTTTAAATACGCTGGTAGCCTACTCAGAAAAAACCATTGCTGACGAAGACTGCTTGGATTCCGAAATCAATCATTTGAAGTATGTGCCCCGAAAGAACGGCTATAGGTCGCGTGATATCAGGTCAGCGTTATCCAAGGAAAGGAAATGGAAACATGTTGAACGCTCACTTGACGAGCGGCCGATTGCATTCCTACCCTTCTGCGGTGTTAAATAAAGCAAAATAGGCAGAGTGCTCAGAAGACGAGGTACAAGATCTACTTTCCAACCTCCTAAGAAGAAAGAGCAGCGGCTACGTGCGGAAGCAATTACATCGGTCAGTTCAGCCTCACCATTTGCGAGTGCTGTGCCGAACGTCAACGGCATATTAAAAATCGAGAACTGGATAAATCTGCAGTTGCTGAACACAGACTCACAAACAAACATCAAATAATGTTCGACGAAACAAAAGTTTTGTCACAGGCTCCCACATACTGGGACTCCATAATTAATGAGGTTGCAGAAATTTGTGAGAAATTCATCAACCGTGACGGCGGATATAATCTTAGCAGTGCATGGGGGTGAGCTCTCGATGCACACAACAGCCACAGATGTTCATCGCAATGTTTACGCTACGGCTGGAGCAGTGACGCCACCAGCGCAGACGTTGACAGCATCTGTGACAGTAAGACGTTACTACAGTAGACATGCAGAAGACCTACACCACGTGGCCTCTCCACATCCTTGCTATCTAAAATGAATAGGGTGTCCAGGGTGTGCTCCGAATCGTCATCCAGAACTTCTTGTCACACTGTACTGTCTGGATTCGAGTTGGTGCTTCCCACAGTGCCCCACCCCCCCAACCCCCACCCATACCCAAGAGAATGGGGTCCTGCAGGGCTCTGTACTGTTTCCCTCTTTCTAATAGCAATCAATGGCCTAGAAGCAGGTGTGGAGTCTTCAGTAGCACCCCTTGTATGCCTCTACTGTTCTTACTCTAATGGGGTATCGCTGAACGTCGCCTGCAGGCGCCGTACAAAGGGCGTAGGCGTGGGTCCCCAGCCAAGGCTCGCGTCATCACTTCTGTGTGTTCACTCACAACCACAACTTCACTTCGGCTACCATCTGCTCATTGTGGTGGAGACTTATCGCTTTTAACGACTGATCTTCTGTGCTTGGTTAATATGGATTCCCCATCTTCGCCAGCTTAAGCGAAAGTGCTGGCTGCACCTCAGTACACTTGGTTGCCCGAGTAACATCAGTTGGGGTGCAGATTGCACTACCTCCCTGCAGCTTTACAAATCCAAGATACCGTCCCGTGTTGATTATGAGAGACTGGAATATTCTTTGACGGCATTGTCCTCAGCATTGCGGATATTTGATCCGATACATCATTGTAGGATTTAACTTGAGACAGGAGCAAGTCGAACTAGGCCTGTGAACAACTTACTTTTGGACGCTGGGATCGCCCCATTGCGGATCAGGAGCCAATAACAGCTTGTCAGTCATGCTACACACGTTCGGAACTTCCCTAAGCATCCAGCCTAGTCTCCTCCTTCCAAACACGGAAATCCGTTTCCCACAAGGCAGCTCACATCAGGGATGACGATCGCAATCTGCATCTGGTCCCATCTCTCTGAACTCCAGCTGCATCCCTTCCACCTTTCCTCCAGAGAGTTTCGGTTGAAAAATGCAAAATTGGTTGCAGGAAATTGTGAAATATTCCTGCTTCAACCACTATAGTTTCACGAAGTTCCGACAGGTGGTGGCGCTACACGCAGCCTCCAAAATGGCAACTGTAACTGAGGTGCATTTCCAGCAGATACCTGTCATTGAATTTTTTTGGCAGGAAACGAATTACAGATACTCATAGACGCTTGCAAACTGTCTACGAAGACTTGGCAGCCAACAAAAGCACGGTGAGTTGTTGGGCCAGACGACTGTCATCATCATAACAATCATAACAATGTCACACGAGCCTGTCCGATCTCCTGCCGGCCGGCCGTATCAGCGGTGACTCCTGCAGTGTTGAAACGTGTGGACACTTTCATTCGAAGCCATGGACGGATCACAGTCAAACATCTCGCTGCTCAAATGGGTGCAAGGCATCACACAAGTCTGCGCACTCGAGAGGATCTCTCGGAATTTCATTGGACTGTTCTTCCTCATCCCCTCTACAGCCCGGATCTCGCTCCTTTCGACTTCTGTCTGTCTGGCTCAATGGAGGATGCAATACGTGAATAATGGGGAGGTTACTGATGCACCAAGATGTTGGCTCCGAAGTCGATCATTAGAGTGGTACCCTGCGGGCATAGAGGTCCTCCCAGTAAGGTGACGTAGTGACGTAGGACGGTCACACTGAACGAAGATTACGTTACAAAATAGGGTGTCATAGCCAAAATAGTGGCTGATAATAAGGTGTATTAAAATCCTGAATAAAACGAACCTGCTCCTCGTATAAAGCTCATAGACATCAATCTTGAAATATACGTAAGGACATTACTTCGCCGGCCGGGGTGGCCGAGTGGTTCTAGGCGCTACAGTCCGGAACCGCGCGACCGCTACGGTCGCAGGTTCAAATCCTGCCTCTGGCATAGATGTGTGTGATGTCCTTAGGTTAGTTAGGTTTAATTAGTTCTACGTTCTAGGGGACTGATTACCTCAGAAGTTAAGTCCCATAGTGCTCAGAGCCATTTGAACCATTTGACATTACTTCTAGTCAGAGTTATTTACGAAATTGACGTCGCCATTTTGTATGTTTCAAGCATGTTCGGTATTCGAACTTTCTTTACCTGGAATTTGTATTCAGGCGTGATTTCCACATCATGCATGACATAGTTCTAATTCGTAAGTTACTTTCGTTACGTCAATTTTCCTTGATCTATGGAAATCAGTGAACGAGAATTT
Source organism: Schistocerca serialis cubense (assembly GCF_023864345.2). Taxonomy (NCBI): domain Eukaryota; kingdom Metazoa; phylum Arthropoda; class Insecta; order Orthoptera; family Acrididae; genus Schistocerca; species Schistocerca serialis. Next base: position 1,195,199,774 of record NC_064638.1, read on the forward strand.
GATGGATGTGCTCAGATGGGATAAATAATCTCACACTCGGCGAAAACAGTAGGACGAGGCGACCATAATGTCTACAGTGGGTTAAATTTTATTATAATAATTTACTTAAAATGTGTTTTTCAGCGTAATCAAAGTGCAGACATCAGAGAAAATCTTGCTCTGAAGTGCACGTTTATTTAATATCGGGGTATTTTACCACTCTGTGGAATGCAAAATGAAGTAGGGCGTAAGACTAATCAAATTTCTCTCTCGCCACGCGCCGCAGGGTAACGCAAATATTCGCCTCGCTTTCACGTCTGGGCGATTTCCAACGAGTTCCCTTATTTATTCCGCCCTGCAGTGCGCCAAAGCGATCCATCCCTTGATTTGTTTTGCAAGTGCGATGCTGCAGGAGCAAACGCACTGTTTGCTGAGCACCGACCGCAGTGCAAATTGATCTTGAATGTTTATTTATGAAATATTTGACATTTGTCTGTTCAAACACTCTATGTATTTGCCACTCTGCGGGGTCGTTACACCTCCCTCTTCCACTGAGAACCAGGGGATAGTTACCTGCAGTGATCGTTGACTTTCGCAAATGCTCATCGTTCATAGTTAGAAGCGTAGCCTGCAGCGTGTAAGGTGTAAGCGTCGATAACTATAGTCAATTTTATCCTTTTCTAGTTTCGCTCTCTTTCAAATTCTGAAGGTGGCAGGCTTAAATACAGGGAGCGAAAAGCTGTTTACAATTTGTACAGAAACAAGCTGGAAGTTATGAGTCGAGGTGCATGAAAGGGAAGCAGTGGTTGGGAAGGGAGTGAGACAGGGTTGTAGCCTATCCCTGATGCTGTTCAGTCTGTATATTGAGCAAGCAGTAAAGGAAATAAAAGAAAAATTCGGAGTAGGAATTAAAATCCATGGAGAAGAAATAAAAACTTTGAGGTTCGCCGATGACATTGTAATTCTATCAGAGGCAGCAAAGGACCTGGAAGAGCAGTTCGTCCGCAGCTCGTGGTCGTGCGGTAGCGTTCTCGCTTCCCGCACCTGGGTTCCCGGGTTCGATTCCCGGCGGGGTCAGGGATTTTCTCTGCCTCGTGACGACTAGGTGTTGTGTAATGTCCTTAGGTTAGTTAGGTTTAAGTAGTTCTAAGTTCTAGGGGACTGATGACCATAGATGTTAAGTCCCATAGTGCTCAGAGCCATTTGAATCATTTGGAAGAGCAGTTCAACGGAATGGACAGTGTCTTTAAAGGAGGATATAAGATGAACATCAATAAAAGCAAAACGAGTATAATGGAATGTAGTCGAATTAAGTCGGGTGATGCTGAGGGAATTAGATTAGGAAATGAGACACTTAAAATAGTAAAGGAGTTTTCATCCCATGTAGGCTATCACGGCCGGCGTCTTTATCAGTAAACACTTCCGGGCTAAGTTGCCATGGTCGATCTGTAGAAATTCTTCTCCCTGACGTTTCGTTCTCAACTACGGAGAACATCTTCCGAGGTGAGTCGACGATTAATATCAATCACTCTCCATCGTACAGACATTTCTTTGTTACATCTACATCTACATCTGCATTTATATCAGGCAAAGCAGCAAATGGTGTGTGACGGAGGGTTCTTTACCTGCCACTGTCATTACCTCCCTTTCCTGTTCCAGTCGCGTATGGTTCGCAGGAAGAACGACTCCCGGAAAGCCTCCGAATCTCTCTAATTTTACATTCGTGATCTTCTCGGGAGGTATAAGTAGGGGGAAGCAATATATACGATACCTCATCCAGAAACGCACCCTCTCGAAACCTGGACAGCAAGCTACACCGCGATGCAGAGCGCCTCTCTTGCAGAGTCTGCCACTTGAGTTTGCTAAACATCTCCGTAACGCTATCACGCTTACCAAATAACCCTGTGACGCACCGCTCTTCTTTGGATCTTCTCTATCTCCTTTCTCAACCCGAGCTGGTACCGATCCCACACTGATGAGCAATACTCAGATATAGGTCGAACGAGTGTTTTGTAAGCCACCTCCTTTCTTGATGGACTATATTTTCTAAGGACTCTCCCAATGAATCTCAACCTGGCACCCGCCTTACCAACAATTAATTTTATATGATCGTTCCACTTCAAATCGTTCCGTACACATACTCCCAGATATTTTACAGAAGTAACTGCTACCAGTGTTTGTTACGCTATCAAATAATCATACAATAAACGATCCTTCTTCCTATGTATTCGCAATACATTACATTTGTCTATGTTAAAGGTTAAGTGGCCACTCCCTGCACCAAATGCCTATCCGCTGCAGATCTTCCTGCATTTCGCTGCAATTTTCTAATGCTGCAACTTCTCTGTATACTACAGCATCATCCGCGAAAAGCCGCATGGACCTTCCGACACTATCTACTAGGCCATTTGCCACACGTTTATTCTGTAAACGCAAGACTGTCTTTTCAACCTAACTGACCCGTGACTCACACAAAATTGGCGGATTTAGTCCCTTTGCTTTACAAGCCCGCTGTAAAGAACTGTTGGCTTCAGCGATAATACTGCACTCGCTATATCTAAGGGGACTGTGACCTTACAAGCAGAACAAGCAAGACTGCTATTCATCGCAGGCACTGCAGATGAATGAAGAGAACAGTTCAGTATAATGTCCCTAGGTAGATAGAAGTATGAGCACAAAGCGCGAACAACCCACGCAATAATATTGATGCAAACTGTTAGAGAAATAGTTAAAAATCGTTTCTAGGTTACCGATTTATCATGTTGAGGAACCGATGTTTTACAGCTTGTAAAGATTATTGAGAAATCATGGTTGCTCGCAGCTGTATTAATTAACCTATTACACGACCAATATCAGTCATTCACAGACGACGGAAAGTGTATTGCGAAATCGTAATGAGATGTGAGACAACTCACAATCACAAACAACTATCACTGCTCAAGAAAATCTTTCCATTCAACTATAAAACAGGAGACATATGACGTCCAGTAATTCTGTGACGAAGCACTTCACAATTTGATTTGTTTTTCACTTGCCGCCACCACCTGATTGCTTAAGGTGGGGCTTTATTGACCACTTGCCCGCTGCGATCGGTATATGGGCGCTGATGTGGCTGAACCTCCACACCAGTTCCCGCATCCGGTCGCACCGTTGCGCGTGTCCCGCCACGTGGAGGCGGGTCATAGTTGATCGTGTTTTGTTTTTGTCTCTTTTATTTTGTTTTCTTTCATTTGGTTATCTTTTTTGGTATTTGTCTTTCTTTTCTTTATGACAGCTTTCCCAAACCGTTTGACAAAAATTTACAGGAAATTTAAATTTTGAAAAAGAAATAGAAATTTATAGTTGAGAATGAAGAAGAGGAAAGAGGAAAGGCAGAAGTTTATAGTCCCTCCTCCCTGGGGAACTGAGGATGAAAGCCTTGGAATTTGTCGTCAAGCCATTGATCCTCAGTCTCCAATCCTCTGCTTACCTTTAAACTAAGAATATCTATGCTAAACTACGATTACTATGCTAATTAAGAAAGCTGTTACTAAAATAATTAGACTATTGACAGGTTTAAAGTGCCGTGTTTGCCTGTGGTAATTGCGAAGGTGCGCCGACACTGTTTACATCTATTCATGTTGAGCTTCAGTTATGCGTCATCTATTGTGATATCTGTACACTATGTTTAGACTAGTGCATTTCTTTCGGTCTTCTTTCTGTCTCGGTTTTCATCCTCCACACTATGGCGTCTGTGTAGGTGCTGCATCTAGGTTTGTCGTCTGTACGGTCTCTCGCGTCTGTACTCTTTATGGCATTCATCTGAGGTTTTTTTCTGTCAGTACGTTTAGCTCGTCCCATAATTCTGGTGTTCTGATTGCATCGTATATGTGTCGATCAGTTTGTAAGTATTGTATTCCTGGTGTGTTCCTGTGTTGTCTGTATTTCCCGCAATTTGATTATAAAGTACTTCGCTTTACAAAAGGCGACAAACGTTCCAAATTTGTTGGAGGTCGCTAAGTGGTCTCATTAACAAACACTGGAAGGTTGTAGTCTGGGTAATCTATGCTGCATTTTTCTGAGAAACTGGTTTTACGCATTTTTGTTACCTCATATAGTCTAAAGTATGTGTCGTAAAATGTGTGATGTCCTTAGGTTAGTTAGGTTTAAGTAGTTCTAAGTTCTAGGGGACTGATGACCATAGATGTTAAGTCCCATAGTGCTCAGAGCCATTTTTTTGTGTCGTAAAATGATATGACTTTGCAGGTACATTCACTGTTATATGTGGATACTGACTGCAAAATGCCTTACGAATAATGTACGTAGTAGAGAAATAGTACTCTGCCGAAAAAAATTATTACGCCTGAAAAGACGATGTCGACTTCGACCGATGGTGGCATAAGCCACCAGGGCGATGGTAGATGTACTATTGATGGTTTTAACGACGTCCGCCAACAGATAGCGTAATGGCGTAGCTACCAGAGCTTCATCAGTGTCTAGCCTTTAAAAAGGATTGCTCAGAGCCAGAAGGCTCAGTGTGATGGAGACGTATGATGCAAGCAGGCAACGATTCCACCGAGACACACCGGTGCTTCCTACTGCCAAATGAGCGAGTTTGATAGAGGTGAAATTTTGGCCTTCAGGGTCGCGGGTAGTCGTTTTGGATAACTGCCACTTAAGATGAACGTTCTGCGTCAGCTGTGCAACGATGCTGGCATCAGTAGTCGCCTGAACATTCTCACACCCACACACAAGGTTCTGGACGCCCACGCAGCACACACGCCTGCCAGGATCGTCGTATTCTTAAGGCAGCAGTAGCAGGTGGATTCAGCTACCACAGCACAGATGAGAGAGGTCGTGAGCCCAGATGTGCCAACATGATCTGTTGCGAACCGGTTACGAGCAATGGGATTACGGTGCTACTGTCAGAGAATCACTTGGGAGATGGAATGGCGCGCCGTGGTCTTCAGTGAGGGAGGCAGATTCTGCACGCAAATGATGGTGGTTTGCGCGCACGACGTCGGTCCAATGAGCGTTGTCTCGTAGAGTGTATTCGTCCAAGACACACTTCAATAAGCTACAACTCTCGTTCACCTTTGGTGTTTCTGGAGGAGATGCTGAGATGCTCGTTACGTGCAGAATGTTGTTGCAACGGTATGGTGTTGTGTAGTTCCAACAGGATAATGCTCACCCACACACCGCCCGTGGAACTCAAAGTTCTGTGCAAGACTTGCAGGAACTTCCCTCGCCAGCACGATCTCCGGACTCGTCTCTAGTCTAGCAGGTGTGAGATATGATGGGACGAGAATGACTCGTCAGCCACCAACTCTCACAGAACAACGTGAACAGGTCAAGCAGGCGTGGCATAACTTTTCCCAGGATAGTAATCACCATCCTTAGGGTTGACTGGATGCCGGAGTCTGTACCTGTATTGCCATCCGTGGATGCTACACCGCGTTCCATTACGGATGTTTCAGCATGGGTCGATAATTGGTACCTCAGAATCGCTAATGGTGTTGATCTGTAAAAGCAATCCTTTATGTACTCCATATGCACTGTTGCAACAATAAATATTGAGGGAATTAGAAACCCCTAAAAGGGTGTACAAATTTCTTTTCCGGAAGTGTATATTAAAAAGTCATGGCTGATGCTGAAGTTTTGCTACATATTAAAAAAAAAATTCAGCAAGTGATAATTTCATCAGGTTACCTTCCATTCGGAAAGTGGGTGCACTCAACGACTGTTATGTGACTTATAAATTATAGAGTGCAGCAGTCAGTCGTCTTTGAGTATGCAAAGAACTGTGACGCCCGAACAACAGGGACTTCATGTACTGAGGATTGAAAATAGTGCATTGAGAATGGCTATCTACTAGCTGAAATCTGGATTTGCGTAATAAAATCTAAAAAAGGACGACTGATTGCTGCACTCTATAATTTATAAGTGATAATTTTTTAGTCTCATTGGTTGTGGGTGTTAGAGAGAAAAAGTTTCGAAAAGATTTGAAACTCTGAGTAAAGTTTGCTGGCCGTGTCCAAACCCTGTCATATGCAGGGACTCTATGAATGAAATCTGGGCAATTTGAGCGCCTTGAGTTTAAGTGACTGGAGACATACACACTTCTAAATGTAATTCTGCCCGCCCCGGTAGCTTAGTGGTCAGCGCGACTGAATGTCTATCCTAAGGGCCCGGGCTCGATTCTCAGATGGGTTGGAGATTTTCTCCGCTCAGGGACTGGGTGCTGTGTTGTCCTAATCATCATCATTTCATCCCCATAGACGAGCAAGTCGCCGAAGTGGCGTCAAATCGAGAGACTTGCACTCGGCTAACGGTCTACCCGACGGGAGGCCCTAGTCACGCGGCATTTATTTTTTTACTGTAATTCTTGATTCATTGTGTTAGACTTGTATCGTGTTTTCTCTGGTTTGATGCCATTTTCCTTCATTTCCTATCTTATGACAATCTCTTCTATACTCGACATCCTGCACAGCATGTTTTTGCAGGTTCGAATCCTGCCTCGGGCATGGATGTGTGTGATGTCCTTAGGTTAGTTAGGTTTAAGTAGTTCTAAGTTCTAGGGGACTGATGACCTCAGCAGTTAAGTCCCATAGTGCTCAGTGCCATTTGAACCATTTGAGCCATAGCATGTTTCACACACTCCATTCTTTGTTTGTCCTTAACTTTTTCCTCCTCCACCGCTCCTTCCAGCGTCATGTTAGAATTTTCTGAATGCTGTTACACATGTCCCCCTAACCCGTCCCTCCAACTTTTGAATCGTGGTGCGTTTGCTTTTACGTTACCTTTGAGGCTTGATGTTAACGACATGCCACCTTGGAACATTTTGAGGAGTGATGAAGCAAACTTTATGCGCTCTGGGGCTGTGAACACACAATTGTCGCATTTGGGGATCGTCACTGCAGTCGGACGTTCGTGAAGTTCTCCTGCTTAGTGAACTTGCCACTGCGTGGTATGGCATCACGCCACAGTTCACGATTGGTCCATTTTTCTTTGAGAAACTCGGAACCCAAGGACCAATGACATGTGAACGGCGCACGTTACTGTGATCTGCTTCCACAAAATATGATCGCTGCTCTACGGGAGAAAGATGCTTCGGTCAACTGTTTCGAAGCACGATGAAGCACATGGCCACCGAGATAACCAGATATGAACCTGTATGATTTTAGTCTGTGGGGTTACCTACAGGAAGGGTTTATCAACGGAACGCTTCCACACGTTGAAGGTTGATGATGAGCATAGCAAGGGAGAAGGTAGCCAACATAGAGCCTGAGGTGTTTCGGGCGTTAGTAGAGAAACGTCTAGTTCAGTTATAGGCTGTAGTGACTGCCGATAGTCGCCACATTGAGCAACGTTTGTGACTTGGACCGTAAACATGGTACGCAATTAACGAATGCTACGCTCTCATTTGCAAATTAAAATGTCATTCCAGCAATGGTTTATTCCATATTTCTCTTCCGCATGTCCTCACAAATATTTTCACAATGTTCATTCTCCTACTATCATTCGTTTATTCATGCAGACCCTCTCAACTATCGAAGCTTAATTATAACCGCACTACACTTCTGGCTAACAAAACGTAGTTAAAAACCAACGGCATTTTAAGAACATCATGAAAACTTAAACAATTTAATATTGACGAATACTACCACATGGTTCCTCAATGTTAGTAAAACTATGAGAAATCCATACTGTATAGATAATGTATTTTGGAAAATTCTTCCAGTAATTAAAGAAAGCTTGCGCCACGCCAGAACAGCAACATAAGAAAATTGTGTGCGGAAATAATAAAATCTTAATAAACGTTTCCGTCTATATTCCTCATGCAACATACTCTGTATATCGTCTCTCGCTAGCAAACTATAATATAAAATACACGGTAGGTTGCAAGAGGACTGTAGTAAGTCACGAAACTTTTACATAAACACGTAGTGCAGGACACAGAGTTCGTAACGCCACAACACACCACTCTCGAGAACATAGAATGCATAAACCATGGGAAAAGAAATGCAGGTCCAGGAGAACACTTAGTGGTAAGAGGTTGTTCCAGTGACATCTTGGCGAAGAACACTCTGATACAGAGAATTTTGTTCTGGTGGAGTCTTGTAGGAGCTAAGCCGCTGCCACTTCACGAGAGTACCGTAGTTACTGCCAGCAGCTGTGCTGTCCGCACTCTCCCAGTTTCACCCCACTTAGCCGAGGATACCAAACAGCCAGGCTTCCCCTCCCCCCCCCCCCCCCCCCCTCCCGTTCACTGGTGCGCTGGGTCGCTGGCCATCACCGAATGCTTCTGATTCGGCATGACTGTTCCCCGAAGTGGTAATTTGCTCTTTAGTCTGATTAAAATTACTTGTTTGTTTTGCGTCCTCGCCGTTTTCTCAAATAAATCAAGACACATTTTCTACTTTTCAAAATGCGAATATTGCCGGTTCAAATGCACTGCCGAATAGCTTGAGGAACATGTTTCAGACACCAGTGCACTGTTATTACAGTTAATGCAACAAATGGGACAAAGGCTACAAAAGTTAGACACAACGCTTGAACAAAATCAGAAACAAATGGGACAAAATCTTCAAAAGTTAGACACAGTGGAACAAAATCAGAGACAAACACAGCAAAAGCTTCAAAAGTTAGACACAATGGAACAAAATCTTCAAAGGTTAGGCACAATGGAACAACACCAGAGACAAACACAGCAACAGTTAGACACAATGGAACAAAATCTTCGGAAGTTAGACACCACACTTGAACAAACACGTGAAGATTTAACTACTGAGTTACATAACATTGAATCGAAATGTCAAAAAGTCTGTAATGACGTAAAAACACAAATTTGTGAGCATTTCCAACCATTTTTTCGCGTCATGAAAATGCATTACAGAATCACGAAGCAGCCATAAAAGAACTGCAAACTATTGTTCATGAAAATCACGACACCTTGCAAGCTAAAATTGATTCAGTTGCATCTACCGATTCGGTTACGCAACTCGCAAAAACTCACGAAAACTTAAAGACGCAGTAGATACGATTTCAACACAAATGGACACTCTGAAACTTGGTTCAGAAAAACACACAGAGGAAATAATTTCACTATCGGATAAAGTAGCCGAACTTTCGGATCAGATCACTAACTTATCTACAAAGGTAGATGATGATCAAAATGACACAAGACCTGTAGCCTTCACGGACACTGAAGAGTATGAACAAATTAGAAAATTCAAACAAAATCAAAATCAAATCAATACACAGTACAAAAGAGAAATCCGGGAAGTACAAGATCAGTTGGCACAGGTAATACAAGAATTACATATTTCAGAGGACACTCGCACTCCAGTACGGGACGAGGGACATAGAAATACGGAACAGCCACAAAGTAATAACACAGGACATTTCGGAAATTATGAAAGAAATTGGCAAGGTGCACCGAATTTTGAAATGGAACCGCCGAAACGACGTCACAATGGCCGATATGCGACTCGCCGACATGATGATTTTGACTATAAGCTGTTAATTACTACACATAAATTTGAAACATTTAAGAATTCGGGCAACGACATTCATCCACAAGAGTGGCTCCATCAATTCTCTCATTGTTTTCCTCCCAACTGGTCATTAGAGCACAGATTAGAATTTATGTGTGGCTATTTAGAGAATGAACCAGCTGTAAGAATGCGATCGGTCATTCACGATTGTCACAGTGAAGGAGAATTTTATCATGCCTTCCTCTCAGCGTATTGGTCTCAAGCTACACAAGACCGAGTAAAACATAGCATCATAATGATGAAATGTTTCGAACAATCTGAATTTTCCAGTCTTATGAAATATTTTGAAGACATGTTGCATAAGAATCAGTAGCTTTGAAACCCATACAGCCCCTCAGAACTCATCCGCATTTGCTTAATCAAACTGCCTGAACATTTACGACATATTATTTTAGCAGGACGTTGCAAAGACGACATTGAAGCTTTTCAGGGACTCTTACAAGAATTAGAAATTGACACTGACAATCGCAGAACGCGAAAACAGGAACACAACAATTACAGATCGCATCCGTCACGATTCTGCGATGAAAGGAATAATAACTGGACACGACAAGGCCATTCTTACAACCTAAATCGTGACCAAAACAGACACCACTCGTATGACAACTACTTTCAGAGTAATAGTTGCAGAGAAAGATCACATTTCCGTAGTAATGAATATGACAGAGACAATCATAGAAACAGACAATTTGGCAACCAGAACTATTATTACCACGGGAGACAGAATAACTTCAGATGCAATGGTCCACCATGCAGTGATAATTCAGGGAGAAATTCTCCACCACTTAACCGACAGGAAAGAAACTACAGGGACTGCCGACATGACGAGAGACGATATAATCATAATGACAGACCTGAATTTCATCAGAACTGGCGGGATTTAAACAGGGCTGGGCCCTCTCGACAAGGTGAATTTGTAGAAGTTAGACCTCCAAATCCCAATAACGACGCACGCCAACAAAGAAACAGACAATGACTCGCACCGCAGACAGCCACGTGCGCCGGCTGGCTCAGGGAAAAATTACATAGACATTAACCTTGAGAAAAATTCCAGTATTCTTTACCGACGTATACCACATGATAATTGCGTCGAAGTTGAAACACTGCGTACTAGGAAGAGTAAAGGTTTACACCACATTTCACATGTAAAATCACTTATTGAGAGATAATCTGCTTTTTAACTTGGTTTTTGCTATAAAATTTTCACTTCACGCTACTAGTACGCGTTGTCACACTTGAAACTGTTATCATGCAACAATGTTTTGAAACTAACTAGTCAATCTGGAACCTGGGGAACCTATTTAGACAGTAATTACCACTGCATTGTGATAGTGAACAGAGGACACAGTGTTACTGTGTGTGTACATTCTTGCTTGTTAATTGCACGATTACGTAACGACTATAAGGCTTACATACTTAGAACATATACTGCTAATGAGATTTTAATGCAACATTTTGGTTTAATTGAAAAGACATTCCTTATTTGAAGTAGTTTTTGTGAGATTAAAGATGACTTAGTATTTGGTTTCTTTGACAACTACACGATTATATGACGACGCTACTAATGTGCGACACAATTTACATTGTTGCTTTTGTGCTGTATCTGCTTTATATCTGCTCAGTTTTTCTGAATTCTTCTGGAAAGTAAAACATGTTTTAGTAGTAACACTTGTGGTATCGCTACAATGAGACAGCTTTTTTTGTAGCACAACAATACATTACAGTGTAGTACTTTCTTGATCACAGTAATGTACGTAATAACTACGATATCTATATGCATAGCATTTCACTTTTGTTTATGGTGAGGTAAGTACATTGACTTCTGCAGAACTTAGCTTTCGGAGGATGATAACTACGACACTTCCACAGAATTATCTTACAGCAAGATGCACATTTAGCGCTAAAGGACAGGTATTTGAGTGATTAATTGTGTACTTAAAACATTTATTTTTAAAGATTTTTGAATTAAAATGATACAAAGGTTTTCCGTGATATATTTCATTCCATTGCTGTAATCTGAAACACCTGAGGATATAATTACATTAATCCTCAGGGGGGTACACGCCTACTTTGTGTACCATGTGTGTGGCATGCACAAGGAGCCCTAGCAAATATGGTATTTTCTTATACAACTTTACACATCGGTACCATATTTCTCTAACACAGAATTACACAGATATCTGATCATTTAACTGAGAGAGACAAATATTTATTTTACTACATCAGTGACAGATGTTTACGTAATTACTCAGTTGGATAAATTCACACTTACGAAATTGTATTTTGTCTGTACTTTGTGAACTGTTCATATTTTTTCGGAACCACTGTGATACTATGAGAGCTTTGAATGATGTATTTGGTATGGGATCATGATTTTAAAGTACGTTTGAGGTGGGTGACACTATTGAAATGAGCAGAGAATTTTTTTTAGGTTTTGAAATTATTGCAGGAAGCTACAACGATTTTGAGAATTGACTGAGGTGTTATGATATTATTATGATGACGATATGTATTATGCTGTTGAGGTATGTTTATGATCAATAAGATGATGATACCATATATGAGGAATTTGATTATGCTATGTATTTCTTATGATGAAATATTGAAGAAGTGTCGACGAATATGTATATGTATAATAAGGTAAGGAATAATGAGTAGTGGTTAGGGACTCTGATTTGTGGAAAAGGATGTTGGAAACCAAGAATCGTACTTTAGAATTATGAAATGTGTGTAGATGTGTGAATGTATCACAATGCCACTGAATATTTTTTGGACACTGTTGTATTTATAGGATTTTGTTTCTACACATTTGTAACGCAAATTCTCGACCTTTGAAATTTTTTATATGAGACTGCCACTGTAGCGGAAACTGCTGTCGTAAATATTTCGGTAGGAAAGTTAAGTGACCTTCACATAATGCGTGGTGGGCACCCAGCTGCACGATAGTCGCCTGGGAAAAAGCAATTAGTGTGTGCCTTTCAGAGGCACAGGTGGAGAAAAAAAAAAGGAGGCCATTATCCTTGCTATTGACATTCCTTTGTAGAAAGCATCGCAAATACGACACGCTCAAACTTGAAAACATATGATTATACTGTGGAGCTCTTAATTTATGATATTTACTAAAATGCCTAATGAAACGATGAGAAACATTTCACGGCTATTGTCTTGTTAGTTGACAGAAATGCCATATGGCTTGCTTTATGTATTTATTTACTCATCTTGTTTAATATCTAGTTTATAGCTGCACTGCAGCATTGGTTAAAATAAAATTTAATGGATGTACTAATATAGTTATTTTATGCCTACAGATCCAGTCAATAAGAAATTTATGATCTACTTCCAAGAAAATGAGGGCACATAAATAGATATTTCCCTTCACAGGAATTACATAAATAATTTTTTTACGATTTGGTAACTTATCTGCTAGTGCAAGTTCTCGTGATGCATCACTCTAGTGTTAAGATGTGATGTAGGTATTAAACATGGCCATTTTTACTGTAATATTTTTTCTGCTTGAGCTACGTCATGTTTAGATATAAGTTATTGCATTTGCTGCTGCTGTTTGCCAGGCATAGTGCTACTAAATTTCACTTTGCATTACTCTGTTAAGCCAGTTTTACTACTGATTTATTTTTCTTGTTTGCTGCTCATTGCCTTATACTAGTTGTAATATTGCTACTTGCTTTACCAATTTGCATTTTTTTATCATTGCTGTTTGTGTTAATTGTTTTGTGCTGCTGCATTGCCTCGTCCCTTAGTTTAGCATCTGAGCTCAGTAGATTTAAGTTAGCTTAAGATGGGGTAGGCCAAATAAGAGAACAAGTTGTGATGAATTGGAATAAATGCATTGAGAAGCTGTAAGAAAATGATTTGGCCAAAAAAGTGTTTTGAAAAAGGATATGAACCAAAAAAGTAGGGTTTAGGGACAACAAGTTTAGGTAGGATTTTCTTGGAAATAAATGATGAGGTAAGATAATGGAAAATAAATAATGAGGTAAGAAATGTGTGAACATATAAATACAGAAAGCATGCTTGGATAGAATTTTTTTGGTGGAAACAAATGTTGAAATAAGAGGAAAGATATATGGAATGAAGTTTTGGGGTGGACTGCAGTACCAAATGTCACACTGAAAACAAACCCTGTCCTGTATTTTTGTGTTATTACACTATGTGAATTTGTGTTTTCCCTGTATTAATGTGTTTAGCTAATAAGAGTTATGTTGTAGAATTTTTCTGATAATATGTTATTTTCTTTGTAAAGATGCTTAGACATTATTTATTCTGTTCTGTTTTAATGCTCATGTGTGAAGTTGATGTTTCGAAAGTTATTCTGATCTTTTATTTATGTACTCATGTCATAATTCCTGTAACACTGATGTATATGTTATTTCGATTCTTTTGTAAAGCCTGTATTACAAATGTTATCTGTATTGTTTTGTACCTTTGTAATTGTATTCTTATGTTATAAAATTGTAATTGACACCAGTTCATCATATTATTAACTTGTAAGTTCCATTTCACTGCACACGTTTCTGTTGGTCATAGTATACAGACAATATGTGAGAAGTAGGGACTGTTAGTGTTTGCACGTGTGTTAATAATTCAGCAAGGGACTGGATAACAGCATTGCTGGTTCTAAGGACAATTCCAAAAACTTTGTGAGTGCACAAGTGGTGGCTGTGGACTTGCTATATTATCCGCAAGACTCTTCAATGGTGATTGTGGACCTGCACAGTCACAACAGATGGCTGCTGGCCATCTCTACAAGGACTACAGTGGGTCTGCATCTTTGATGACCCACCAATACCATTATTTCTACAAGGACTACAGTGGGTCTACACCTTTGCTGACTCACCAGTACCATTATTTCTACAAGGACTGCAGTGGGTCTGCACCTCTGGTGGCCCACCAATACCACAGTCTCTACCAGGACTACAGTGGATCTGCACCTCTGGTGGCCCACCAATACCGTAATCTCTACCAGGACTACAGTTGGTCTACTGTGTGACGACCTACCTACCAATATTCTTCAAAACGTCGAATGACTCTGCTGTGGGTTTGCTCTGTTGTGGCCCATTACCTGTCTGCATGTCGAGAGTCAGCACTGTCTTTCCGTTGGAAGGACAACACTACTTCTTCAAGACTGCGTGGAAATCTACTACTTCTGTGTGCATTTTGTTTTACTGCTCAGACTTTGAGAAAAACACTGCAATTTTACAGTGATGAATGATCAGGACTGTCTTTATGGACTGTGAGAAAATTTTAGCTTATGATCAACATTGTATCAATAAGTGTGTGCATTTGATATCTTTGTTATTGTAATCATGAAAATTTTTTTCAAATCTGTATTGGCCACTGCCCAAAACAATTTGTAAAATTTTTTGTGGGGAGCATGGGGGCTATGTAAGTAGGCTGTTTAGGTTTTTTTATTGGTAACGCCACGTAGCGCTCTGCCGTGTGCAGTCTGTGGCTAGTTTGCATTGTTGTCTGCCATTGTAGTGTTGGGCAGCTGGATGTTAACAGCGCGTAGCGTTGCGCAGTTGGAGGTGAGCCGCCAGCAGTGGTGGATTTGTGAAGAGAAATGGCGGAGGTTTGAAATTTGTAAGACTGGATGTCATGAACTGCTATGTATATTATGACTTTTCAACACTATTAAGGTAAATAGATTGTTTGTTCTCTATTAAAATCTTTCATTTGCTAACTATGCCTATCAGTAGTTAGTGCCTTCAGTAGTTTGAATCTTTTATTTAGCTGGCAGTAGTGGCGCTCGGTGTATTGCAGTAGTTCGAGTTACGAAGATTTTTGTGAGGTAAGTGATTTGTGAAAGGTATAGGTTAATGTTAGTCAGGGCCATTCTTTTGTAGGGATTTTTGAAAGTCAGAATGCGTTGCGCTAAAAATATTGTGTGTCAGTTTAAGCATAGTCTTGTATAACATTTCAAAGGGGGCGTTTCCACGGGAGTTGATATATATCAACGGGGACAGGTGAAAATGTGTGCACCAACCGGGACTCGAACCCGGGATCTCCTCCTTACTTTGCAGACGTTCTATCCATCTGAGCCACTGAGGGCAAAGATGATAGTGCGACTGCAGGGAGTATGTCGCGTACGCCTCCCGCGAGACCCACGGTCTCACCTTTTATGTCCACACACTACATTCGTACTGCCGCTACCCAACACACTCATTGCTCGTGCAAAACATTCGTACCAAGTTCCATAAGAGTTCGGGTAATATGTATGCATACACACAGAAGAATAACGTTATGTCCAGTATTGCCAGAACTATATACTAATATAGATATGTTGTCTGTTCTTTCGGACACGTCCAAAAGAACAGACACCACTGATGACCTACATCAGTTTAGGACGAAATTAGAATTATATATTAATCCCGGGTTCGAGTTCCGGTCGGGGCACACATTTTCACCTGTCCCCGTTGATATATATCAACGCCCATCAGCAGCTGAAGGTATTAATATATAATTCTAATTTCGTTCTAGACGGCTGCAGGTCATCAATGATGTCTGTTCTTTCGGACATGTCCGAAAGACATGGCAAGTACAAAAGGCGCTCAAAAAGTTTCCGTTTGGTGTCGTTGCTGCAACGTACATGCTACTTAGCGCGACATCGATGCGGATAAGAAGCACCGACACGTCGACAGGTAAGCAAGGGATTATCGTAGCATTCGTGTCTTTCCGACCTGAGTGCAGTAAGTACAGAATCGTGAACTACGGAGACGTTTTCAAAAAATGCACCCAAACAGGACCAACTCCCTGTTATCCTTTTCTTCCGTGCCGAATGACAAACACCGGTAGACATCCATCGGAGAAGGAAGACTGTACATGGGGCAGTGGTGTCGTCCACCGTCCCTTAGTTCTAAGAAGTTCAGGAGCCAGCCATCTGCTTGAATGGCAATGTTCACCCTGTTCTGTATTATAGGGGTCCATTGCTTCTTTATTTCAAAAACCTGGTGTCTTCATCACTGGAGAATGGTATTCATGCGATTACCACGCCTGGAAGGATCAACGTTTCTTGTGGCGAGGATGTACAGTAGGTAGTTACGCACCTCTTCACAGAGCAGACACGGTGTTTTATCAAACGGCTATCTTCAATCTGGTGCGTCTGTGGTAGATTGCCTCAGTGCTCACGGTGATTTTGCCATATTGATTGGCATACCGATTCTGGACTGTACTGTCTTGAAAGGAAACGTTTTGATCGGCCTCATAATTTTAATCGGACTTTTATAGTAAGCCTGTCCTGATAAAGACCAGAACTGGTAACCCGTACAGCCAAAGAGATACTGGAGAAAGCAGAGCTTTGAGGGCGACTCGTGAGTAGAGTTTGGGATAGCTCAGTCATTGGAGCACTTCCCTGCGAAACGCCAAGGTCCGAGGTTCGAGTACCAGTCCAGCACAGTGTTAATCTGGCAGCCAGTTTCAACCAGAGCGTTGTTCGGGAACTGTTGGAGGATGAATAAACGCCAGAAGCGGTGCACGTTTAATCTGGGATACGGTATGCAGCTAGGAGTGGAGATCCCGCAGAGACAGGTAGATATGCAACGCCGAGACGAGAACAGTGCATACACGTACGGCTGCAGGCGGTAATCACCCCACCACCGACGCCGCCTCAATGCGCGGCCCACGTTTTAATCTCCCGCTAAGACAATAAGAACACTAGAGCCCAGCCGCCGTCGCCGCCGCCGCTGCCACTCAGCCCGCTGTTCGGGAAAAAAAGGGCGCAAATAGCGACTCGAAAACTCGATATTTCTGCTTGTCTAGCCGTCGGCGCGCCGACCGAGCCGGCCGCGGGGCGTAGTTGGTATGAGGGTGGGGGAAGGGGGATGAAAGAGGGGGTGGATGCTGCCGACAGGTAGACAATGCGTCTCTGAGAGCATCTTCCCGCCACACTGATGCTAAAGTGACAGCGCAATTTAAAAATTTGAATATAGATGCTAATGCGGTTCGGTGTGTGACGGGTTGCAGAAAACTCCATCTCCGCTACATTACACTACCAGCAACTTGAGCCGGTTGCCACGTCAGGTAACAGTAGGGATGATGTGTTTTTCTTTCTCAAAGTGAAAATACTCATACATGATGACGCCTGCCTCGGCAGTTTCAGTCTACGGTTGTTTACTTGTTTTTTGACGTTTCGCCAGTATGAGTGACTAACGTGATCGAAGATTCTCCCTCCGTTGCTGGTAGAGAAGTCCAGCACACGGCCAGAGTCACTAAGCACACGAGATAAATAACTAATCACCCCAAGAGACATCCTACTAATACTGTGCAAACGGCTTCTAGCCGAGTTCAGCTGTAGCGGAAAAGACAATACTCGGTCACTGAGAATGTTGACAGAAACACCGTGGCTCATGTTCACGACAACCTGAATGAATGCATCCAAATCATAACACAAACCAACCACACCTAAAAAACTTTAAAAATGCCAGATCCTCCTCCCCGCCCCCCCCCCCCACCCCAAACCTTGACTACCCCTTCCACAAGCTACACTGCTGGTTAAATTCTTCCGTGGCCTCTGAGTGTACTCGACGCATTACATTATGTAGTGACTGGAGCATACTACAGACCACCAGCCAGCTGCTGTCTGGTTCAATGGTTCCCTGAACTAGATCAGATGTCATCCAATACCCTAACGAAAGTTTAGGACCTAATTAAACATTGCACTGTAAAAAATAAACACTGCTATTTCTAAGCTGACAAATCATCTATAATACTTAGTTAACGTCCAAACAACCGAACATCACGCGTTTCCTACGTTTTTCACTAAACCAAGAGACAATGAGTCAGTGGGGTGTCTGCCACTGTTCGTTTCTAACAAACCTTTCCTGTATTTCATTTGATTTCCGCCATTGCACATCTTAAGTCAGGATCCAAGTTCATTCAGTTCATTTATATTTTCATTGCTAACATAGTTGAGGGTCTACTTTTACACCTGTAACTTGCGGCGAATGGAAAACATATTAAGAGTTCTTCCAATAATAATAGCTACTAACCACAGACTTTTCGCTAAAATAATGCCAGCCAGTAATGTTTCAATAAAATCTATTTACAGTGAGTTCGTTTCTCGAGGTACAAGAAACTGTACTTCTGCACGACTTTCATTATCTGAACATATTGCTTCACTCACAGGAACTGCTGTCAGACGCTGTGTACACATTTGTCAGTTTCCCAAATCAGTTTCCAATACAATTTATCACTTATGAGGAGTGCTAATTGTTATTTTGGAAACTTGTGGTAAGCTCCTATGGGACCAAACTGCTGAGTTCATCGGTCCCTAGGCTTACACACTATTTAATCTAACTTACACTAACTCACGCGAAGGACAACCTTGACAACCGTGAACCGTGACCGAGCGAAGTGGCGCAGTGGTTAGTACACTGGACTCGCATTCGGGAGGACGACGGTTCAATCCTGCGTCCGGTCATCCTGATTTAGGTTTTCCGTGATTTCCCTAAATCGCTCCAGGCAAATGCCGGGATGGTTCCTTTGAAAGGGCACGGCCGATTTCCTTCCCCGTCCTTCCCTAATCCGATGCTACCGATGACCTCGCTGTTTGGTCTCTTCCCCCAAACAACCCAACCTAAAGTGAACCGTGAAGAGGCACCTGAGACCGTGCGGTTACCCCGCGTGGCTGCTAGTTATCATCGTATGAAAAGCAAAAAAAACTGAACAGAAGAGCAAAAAGACATGTTTTGCTCTTGGTAAACTAAATACGTTTTCAAACTCCCGTTTCCAAAGTGTATGACACTAAACTTTTCCATACAATTTGTATGACCAGTTTTTATTCAAGACAGCGAGACTTGATCTTTTAATACGAAGACCATTCACAATTTTAGGGTGGTTCAGTGACCAATGGACAGATGTATTTTGCAAACTATGCTAGAGAAATAAGTGCATGTAAGTCGATTAGCAGGCAGGCCTGAACAGAAAACGTACCTATGATAGTGATTAAAAAGGGATACTCGTCAGTAGCCAGAAAGATGGATGGTAGCTGGCCAGAGGTAGTTCTTATCTGGATTCTAAGAAATACTACAAGACTAAGAAGACAAGCCAGTGCAAGACGTTAGAAGATAACGCACGGACAACAGTGATTCGTATCGCTGAAGATCACAGTGTGCTTCAGTATCTAGAGGTAGCTTTTTATCAACAAAAAAACCGCCGTCTGGACAGGCCAGAAGGCTCAACGGTACCGATCGGCCGCCGTGACATCCTCAGCCCGTAGCCGTCACTGGATGCAGATACGTAAGGCCATGTGGTCAGCAATCCGCTCTTCCAGCCGCTGTCAGTTTTCGTGACTAGTGCTGCTACCCCTCAACCAAGTAGCTCCTCAACTGGCCTTACAAGGGCTGAGAGCAATCCGCTTGCCAGTAGCACTCGGCAGACCCAGACGGTGACCCAGTGCTAGCTAAGCCAGAGAGGTTATCGGACTGGAATCGGTGTTACCACTGCGGCAAGATCATTAGCTTTTTATCCATCAGCAAAGGTAAAATTATTGCTGATTTTGGTCTACTATACAGGGTGTTACAAAAAGGTACGGCCAAACTTTCAGGAAACATTCCTCACACACAAAGAAAGAAAATATGTTATGTGGACATGTTTCCGGAAACGCTTAGTTTCCATGTTAGAGCTCATTTTCTTACTTCTCTTCAAATCACATTAATCATGGAATAGAAACACACAGCAACAGAACGTACCAGCGTGACTTCAAACACTTTGTTACAGGAAATGTTCAAAATGTCCTCCGTTAGCGAGGATACATGCATCCACCCTCCGTCGCATGGAATCCCTGATGCGCTGATGCAGCCCTGGAGAATGGCGTATTGTATCACAGCCGTCCACAATACGAGCACGAAGAGTCTCTACATTTGGTACCGGGGTTGCGTAGACAAGAGCTTTCAAATGCCCCCATAAATGAAAGTCAAGAGGGTTGAGGTCAGGAGAGCGTGGAGGCCATGGAATTGGTCCGCCTCTACCAATCCATCGGTCACCGAATCCGTAGCGTACGAACACTTCGACTGAAATGTGCAGGAGCTCCATCGTGCATGAACCACATGTTGCGTCGTACTTTTAAAGGCACATGTTCTAGCAGCACAGGTAGAGTATCCCGTATGAAATTATGATAACGTGCTCCATTGAGCGTAGGTGGAAGAACATGGGGCCCAATCAAGACATCACCAACAATGCCTGCCCAAACGTTCACAGAAAATCTGTGTTGATGACTTGATTGCACAATTGCGTGCGGATTCTCGTCAGCCCGCACATGTTGATTGCGAAAATTTACAATTTGATCAGGTTGGAATGAAGCCTCGTCCGTAAAGAGAACATTTGCACTGAAATGAGGATTGACACATTGTTGGATGAAGCATTCACAGAAGTGTACCCGTGGAGGCCAATCAGCTGCTGATAGTGCCTGCACACGCTGCTCATGGTACGGAAACAACTGGTTCTCCCGTAGCACTCTCCATACAGTGACGTGGTCAACGTTACCTTGTACAGCAGCAACTTCTCTGACGCTGACACTAGGGTTTTCGTCAACTGCACGAAGAATTGCCTCGTCCATTGCAGGTGTCCTCGTCGTTCTAGGTCTTCCTCAGTCGCGAGTCATAGGCTGGAATGTTTCGTGCTCCCTAAGACGCCGATCAATTGCTTCGACGTCTTCCTGTCGGGACACCTTAGTTCTGGAAATCTGTCTCGATACAAACGTACCGCGCCACGGCTATTGCCCCATGCTAATCCATACATCAAATGGGCATCTGCCAACTTCGCATTTGTCAACATTGCACTGACTGCAAAACCACGTTCGTGATGAACACTAACCTGTTGATGCTACGTACTGATGTGCTTGATGCTAGTACTGTAGAGCAATGAGTCGCTTGTCAACACAAGCACCGAAGTCAACGTTACCTTCCTTCAATTGGGCCAACTGGCGGTGAATCGAGGAAGTACAGTACATACTGACGAAACTAAAATGAGCTCTAACATGGAAATTACGCGTTTCCGTACACATGTCCACATAACATCTTTTCTTGATTTGTGTGTGAGGAATGTTTCCTGAAAGTTTGGACGTACCTTTCTGTAACACCCTGTACATTAGAGTCTACTCCAGAAGTCATTATTTAAAAAAGATGTGGAGTGGTTACCAAATCCTAATCGAACCCATTTTGTTTTTACTCCTCACAAAGTTTAATTTTAGCCCTAGGGGGATAATTACCCCCAGTTTGGAAATCACTGGTCTAGTTTTTGCGTTGTTTGCACACCTGAAGAAGTGCAGTTCTGCGTATTGTCCTGAGCGATGGTTTTTTTCGAGGTACCGTAATCTAAATTGCATGTCAGCCCCTCTTGCAAAGTGCTTTAGATGAGCCTGCGTCAGCTGACGGTAACAATTCCTGTCGATTTTGAAACCGGCTGTAGTTGACAAGGCGTGACTTTCGTCTCTGGCTTCCGTCGGTTAGGAACTTCTTACGACCAGTGTTCTTACACTTCCGCGGCTGGCAGAGTACACCATTTTTTGTAGGTACTCTGGACACTCCACACTGAAATTGCAACGGCGTCACTTGGTATAGTTCTGCACCAACAGCGCTGCAAAGTAAAAGTGCCTATTTAAGAGCGTAACTTGTTTTTCGGAGAGCTTATCTACTTACCAACTTCTAAGCGCTTTTACATGGTCATTATCTACTGTTACCTGCATCTATTGTGCGTTGCAGTAAGGCATCCAGGCCTCGTTTATCTTCCTAGCTGAAACAGTTGTCCTGAAAGGGACCAGACAGAGCTGTTTCACGAAATTTGCATTTATGACGCTTCTTGCGCGACTGTAGTGCCGATTCAGTGGTACACGTAATAATAATCAGCCTCTGGAGAAGAAATGAGTCATTGTGTTCATTTATTTTGCGTATATAAGTCCTAAACATTTTCCATGTTTTCTTTGAGTGGCCTTGAGCGAATGTGTGTTATCCGTACTGCAGAACAACTGTCTCTACAGGAAACCCGGAACATGTACTCACCTTTGACAATGCGGCCGTCTTGATGCGCGTTGGACTGGGCGTGGGATGATACGTCTTACTTTCTGTAGCCCGTACGTAGTACCAACTATCTTTTTAATTAATTTATTGGCCTTTAGTTTACACCATACGGCCAGTTCGTATTTACGTAAAATATGAGGGTATTAATAGAAAATCAAATTCTTGTTGGTTTGTAGAGACAAACGCTGTGGACAGAACATGTCGAGTCTATTGTAAGTGATACAATGGTTTTAGAAGCAGATATGTACGCGGCACTAAATTTGTATGTAGCGTGGAAACGTCTGTGATCCTGTGTTGCTAACAAAGCCGTCCGCAACTTGGCAACGGAAGAAGAAGCTCCAAAAGCTCTTGTAAAAGAGTTACAGTACTTCCGTGTAGTCTGGGGCACAAAAAAAAAAAAAAATGGTTCTCCAGAAGAGCGGAAAGGTGTCTCTACGATGTGCAGTCTGTGAAGCTGTGCACGGAAACGTTCGTGGTTAAATCAGTCTGACTGTTGGAGGGAATAGGTGTTTATTCATTGAATTTGTATGAAGCGGGTGAACTATTGCGCACTTCTTGCCTTTGTGGCTTGTTTGCTCCTATTGCCTTTGCGAATCATGTATCATGGTGTCTGGATATAGTGGAAATCGATACTTGCATTGGTAGTGTGTCTTGTTACAGGGGCTTCTTTGGCTAAGCGATCGACATCTTCATTGTCAGTGATCCCACAACGCGATTTCACCCATGCGAAATTAATGGAACGGATTGCTTCACTTACCGATTCCAACACAATGGTAATGGTGTATACAATGCGGTTGTATACATGATTTATCGTCCAGTCACTGCAGCGTAATACTTAATGTAAGTGACTGGATTACAGTACCGGCAAACATGTACGGAAACGCACAGAAATGTCTTTGCAAACAGGAACAGCTTACGACTTATTAGGATGCATTATACAGACCCAATAACAACAGAATTAGGATTGTCTCTAGTCTTAATTTGTTTTTTCTTGTGGATGTTGAAAAACAGGTGGACTGGTAGAGTAAGGAATGTGGAACTTCTGCACAGAATCGGGGAGAAAAGGAATATGAGGAAAAAAACTGACAATGAGAAGGGAAAGGATGATAGGACATCTGTTAAAGACATCAGGGAATGACTTTCATGGTACTAGAGGGAGCTGTAGAGGGCAAAGCTGTAGAAGAAGACGGAGATTGGAATACATCCAACAAATAGCAGAGGAAGTAGGTTGCAAGTGCTGCTCTGAGATGAAGAGGTCGGCACAGGAGAGGAATCCGTGGCGGACCGCATCAGACCAGTCAGAAGACTGATGACCTCAAAAGTTTCGAACCTGGTAACAGCGTTTCTAGTACGCCCTGTTTGAACTGCCGCTTATCTGATGAATATAACTACCTCGTATCGGTGTCTGGGATAACCATGGCCGGCCGGAGTGGCCGAGCGGTTAAAGGCGCTACAGTCTGGAACCGCACGACCGCTACGGTCGCAGGTTCGAATCCTGCCTCGGGCATGGATGTGTGTGATGTCCTTAGGTTAGTTAGGTTTAAGTAGTTCTAAGTTCTAGGGGACTTATGACCACAGCAGTTGAGTCCCATAGTGCTCAGAGCCATTTGAACCATTTTTTTGATAACCATGCATGTTACGTAGTTTCGTGATCTGATGACGATTAGAGAAGGAGAGATTAAAACTCTATGCCGGTGCATAGCTTATTCTTATCGAATAGTACCACTGAGACTGACGAGTTTGCCTGTCTAACAGATCACCATAAGGCGTGTCTTAGTCTTCTCAATTTAACGCGGAGTATGACCATTAAATGTACATCACCACATCATGGTGGCCGAATACTGCTGATGAAATTTTTTACATCTCCCGAATACAAACTGCCTACTTCAGAGTTCAGTGCCAACGAACATCCGTTAGTGACGTTGGTTACTGAGGACAGTCGGTCATCTATAAATGCAATACAGTAATTTGATTACATACTGTACCGTGTATATAAATTCACAAACATAAATCCATTATTCAAAGATGAAATTGGAGATGTTGCGTAGCCATTAAGACACTGAACTTGTATTCAAAGGAGCATGGTTCAAATTCGCATCCGGCTATAAATTTGTTCTATTCGTGGTATTTCCCATATCTACACCAGGCTGATGGTGGAATGGTTCCTTCAATAACATCACAAGGATTTCTTCACATGCCGTTGATTACCTGGTTTTCCTGTATCTCTTAATAATGGACTGGACTCAGAAACTAACACTTCAAAGGCGGTGTAGTGTGGGCTATAATCATCCCCAGAGCAAGTCATGACGCATTCATTAGTTTAATTGGAATTCTCTTGTACTCTGCACCTCTATACATTCATATAACAAGGTATTGTTATTTATAAGCGTGATCTCTGTGAGCTCAGCCAATAAATTATTACGTGGGAACTTTAGGAAGTAATTTAAACACGCCATCCCACGCTAGGACCCTTGCCAAAAGAGAGTGCCGCATTGTGATAAAAGAGAGTACATGATCCTGGTTTCCCACAGACATAGTTTCTGATGCAGTACGAATAACAGTTGCATCAAAATGTGCGTGTACAGTGATGCGCCAACTGGAAATGTACTCCAAAGTTGCAGCACACGCGAAAGTATGGTTCTTGTGGGCAAAAGTAAAAATTAAATGAAGATTCACAGTGAAATTATGGCGGTACATGGACCAAATGCAATCTGGCGCTCAGCTGTAGTAGAAGGGAGCCAACAATTTGACCAAGGCCGGATGTGGGTTGTGCTGATCCTTAATGAAGTTCAGACCTTGCATCATGCGGTTTGCATCTCTTCAGCAATATGAAAGAACATTCGGGGGAAAGGCATTTTGCAATGATGAAGACGTTCACACAGTGGTTCTCAAATGACTGTGAGCAACGACTGGATTACTACAGACAAGGGATTGATCGATTGATAGACAGCGTTCCGATCATTGTTTACAGTGACTTGTTGACTGTGCTAAAAGAATAGCGTCAAGTATTTGTGCCTTTTCTATGTGTAGTTCAGTATTCAATAAAATCCATCAGGTTACCTTCCATTAGGAACGTGGGTGCACTCAGCGACTGTGATATGATTTATAAATTATAAAGCGCAGGTTTTATTTGGAAAATCCAACTTTCGGCTAGTGCCTAGGCATTATCAATGCACTGTTTCCTAGTCTCAATGTATGTCAGTTTGTAATGTAAAAATATAGAAACAGTGATACGTAAAAAAAAATCTAAGGCAGTCTGCGGATGTAATTGTATTCTTAATGACTCAATAGTAGCGATTGAAAACACTTTTCTGCAAATGACTCACAAGAATGTTCTTAATAGTGCAATATCTTTTAAGTTAGCCCGACACAGATCAGTAATTAATAAACCAGCTCACTTCTCAGGGTAGTTACTTAATCGTCGATAGTTAATTGTCCTTTCCTCCTTTACCCAACACCACAGATATTATTCCAGGCTCGTGAGAAGTCGTGTGCTTATTGCACCAGAGAATATTTCACAAGTCTGTTCGATGTAAACTACTGCAATGCGTAACTCAGTATCGTGGTTTCGTCTCGATTCCCCAATATAAGATAACAAAAGTAACATGTACAAATGAAATCCCATAATGGAACTGGAATCCTGTAACCAGACCTTTTCTGCCTGAGATGTTATCTCGTTATATGAAGAAAAGCTGTGTAGTCAAAATTGTTAAATTATTATCATCGACCGTCCGGGCTCGTAGGATCTGAAAGAAAGTTAATTGTCCTAACCGACGGCACGTCTCATAGATGAGCTAAAAGAAAAATGTTTAAGATTTTCTAAGATGGCGCCTAACAATGAAAATTCTTTGTTAAGGCCCATATCTACTTAGTATAATCCAGGTATCAGATTACAAATTGATTGACGGCAGACACAAATTCTTTTGACAAAATAACCATTATATTTTTCTCGTTTTAGGTACTACTTACATTATTAGCTGGTACAGCAAGATGAGCTTTATACAAGAACGTCCTCTTAGATCCGAACCCAAGCAGATAAGATAAGCGAATGACAAAGGAAAGACAGTTCATGCATAGAAGAGCAAGAGTCCATCTAATAACATGTCCATTGTAGTTCTATCTCTTCTTCCTTGGTGTAACTTGTCGGTTTTTTATAAAATTTATCGTAATATTTAGTTTACATTTTTTTTTAAACCCAAGACCACTCAGGAGAAACAGTAAAAGTTCCCTCTTGTTCGGGCGTCAGTCACAGTTCTTTGAATACTATTGTACTCAAAGAACTGTGACTGACGTCCGAACAAGAGGGAACTGACATGCATTGAGACTAGGCACTAGCCGAAATCTGGATTTGCCAAATAAAACCTGCAAGAAAGGACGACTGATTGCTGCGCTCTATAATTTAAAAATGTATAATTTATGTTTGAAGTAATGTTTGAACTTATGTTTGAAGATGTACAATATATCGTTACTTGTGCTTAAAAAAATATTTACAGAATAATACTCAAATGATGTTGCCACTTTACAAAATAAATGCTTGAAAACATCATCTCCTAGTCGACGGTCGATTTCAGCGATGCTCTTCTCAAGCCGCTCTCGGAAGTTGCCTTTCACTCTCTCCATCATTGCTCTATGAATTTGAACGACTTGCACGCGAATTTCTTCCTTCAGTTCAGGTGTACGTGGTTTATGCTCGTATGCACGTGACTTGAGGTAACCGCAAGAAACGTAGTCGTACATGGAGAGATCTGGGGAACGAGGAGGCTAACTAATGTCACCAAAATAGCTTCCATTGACATTCTTGCTGTGTGACCTGTGGCCCCATCCTGCTGAAACCAAACTCGCCAGGTAGCAATAGGTTTTCTTCTTAGCTTAGGCAGGAAGAATTCAGAGATCATATGTCTCACTAGCACTCACCTTGGGACTACATAATGGTCTCTCATGTACCAGTATGGGATTTTCACTAGCCCTGTAATGACAGTTCTTCTGATTTTCCATGCTGTTCAAATGACAATGTGCTTCATTACCCACAAACAAAACACTGTTGCAGTTTTGCTCTTGAGCAAAATTCAACAGCTGTACGTAATCTCTAGGGTTCACTTGTTACACCACGGCCATTTCGTAGGGATTAAATCCTAGATAATTATGCAAAATACGCCTTACTGAACGATTATTGATGCGCAGTTCAGCAGGATATCTCCTAGCTGATCGACCTGGACTATGGCGTACGACTTGCCGAAACCTTGCAACACTTTCGTTCGCCCGACGAAAGATCCGTACCCAATGACGGAAAAGTTGCACAGGTCACATCAATAGTCAAGAAAGGTAGTAGGAGTAATTCACAAAATTACAGACCCATATCATTAACGTCGACATGCAACAGGATTTTGGAACATATATTGTCGTCGAACATTAGGAATTACCTCGAAGAAAACGGTCTATTGACACACAGCCAACACGGATTTAGAAAACATCGTTTTGTGAAACACAGCTAGCTCTTTACTAGATGAAGTGTTGAGTGCTGCCGGCCGCGGTGGCCGAGCGGTTCTAGGCGCTACAGTCTGGAACAGAGCGACCGCTACGGTCGCAGGTTCGAATCCTGCCTCGGGCATGGATGTGTGTGATGTCCTTAGTTTAGTTGGTTTTAAGTAGTTCTAAGATCTAGGGGACTGATGACCTCAGAAGTTAAGTCCCATAGTTCAAATGGCTCTGAGCACTATGGGACTTAACATCTGTGGTCATCAGTCCCCTAGAACTTAGAACTACTTAAACCTAACTAACCTAAGGACATCACACACATCCATGCCCGAGGCAGGATTCGAACCTGCGACCGTAGCAATCGCACGGTTCCGGACTGAGCGCCTGAACCGCTAGACCACCGCGGCCGGCTAAGTCCCATAGTGCTCAGAGCCATTTGAACCATTTTTTTGTTGAGTGCTGTCAACAAAGGATTACAAATTGATTACATATTGCTGGATTTCCGGAAGGCTTTTGACACTGAACCACACAAGTGGTTTATAGTGAAATTGCGCGCCTGTGGAATATCGTCTCATTTATGACTGGGTTCAAGATTTCCTTTCAGAGAGGTCACAATTCGTAGTAATTGACGGAAAGTCATAGAGTAAAACAGAAGTGATTTCTAGTATTGCGAAAGGTAGTGTTACAGTCCCTTTGCTGTCCCGTATCTATACAAACGATTAGGCAGACAATCTGAGCAGCCGCCATTGGTTGTTTTCAGATGACGCTGTCATTTATCGACTATTAAAGTCATGAGAAGATCGAAACAAATCGCAAAACGATTTAGAAAATATATACATATGGAACGAAAATTGGCAATTGGCACTATATAACGAATAATGTGATGTCATCCACAAGAGTGGTAAAAGGTGTTCGTTAAACTTCAGTTACACGATAAGTCAGTCAGATCTAAAGGCCGTATATTCAAATAAATAGCTAGGAATTACCATTACGAACAATATAAATTGGAAGTGCGGCGGCGCGGTTCTTTCCGTCCCTTTACGACGGACCTGCACCTACCTGTGAACATTGTCTCAGCAGATCATCAGTAGGAAAGCCGAGTGAAACCTATTGTATTTCGACGTGAACCAGGCTGCAATTAAAGTCACTAATCTACGTTTCGGGAGAAACACGAAATGAAAGGTTGGAAATTTTGTCCTCAATTAATATATTCTGAAACTTAGATGAACAAGTATTACTTCCAAGCCCGTGCTTATATTAACACAGTCACTCATAATCCCTTTCACTCACATTAGCAAGTTTATGGTGTTGCATTTCCTGAAAACGTAATAGCTACAAAAATACTAATTGTTTTTGATTGAGAACGCTCACCAAATATTAAGTCTGTCGGTACCAAATGCAGTCACTGTTTTTAGCCACCGACCTGTTCAATACGCCACGAACAATATATGTCTTGTCGTCACAAAATTCACTTAAAAACTCTGAAATTTCTACACGCCCATCGGAATAATTATGCCGTTACTTTACCACACTTTTAATGTATGAAACACTGCTAGAACCGGCAACTTATCATTTCCATCGGAACTACTACTGCACACGTCCGATCTCTTTCATGGCTAGGCTTCCACTCTTCTCTAGAATTCTCTAAGTCTTCTCTACCAGCAGAGTAGGCGCGCGAAGAATATTGCTTTACCATTGGTCAGTTTTCTCAACAGCCAATAGCAGAGAAACATTTTCCCACGTCAGTCCGCGCTTTTCATCCATAACCAATCGCAAAATACTAAACCTCACGACTGCACTTTTTACCGACATAATTATCTAAAAAAAAAATGGCTCTGAGCACTATGGGACTCCACTGCTGTGGTCATAAGTCCCCTAGAACTTAGAACTACTTAAACCTAACTAACCTAAGGACATCACACACATCCATGCCCGAGGCAGGATTCGAACCTACGACCGTAGCGGTCGTGCGGTTCCAGACTGTAGCGCCTTTAACCGCTCGGCCACTCCGGCCTTCCAATTATCTAATATGCTGAAATTTTGTTTATGCATAAAGTTATTTACTATTGTTATTTATACCTGAATTAACTTTCCCTTTACCATAAACTTACTTTACAAAATTATTCTACAAAAATCCCCTTTGTCCATACCCATACTACTTCGAAATGTTCCCACACTAAATCCTACTTCATAACTCGTTAAACAATTATCTTCATATTAACTTTAAACCACACTCACGTCTTATTCATACTGCTAAAACACTTTTATAATATTTTACGTACATAACAAGACATAATAACACTTTATGAAAAACTAGAACAGTTTACGAAAAATATTCTATTATTTTAGTGCACTCTAGTGGGCCCAATCGAAACTAAAATCACAGTCCCCCTATCCAATATTGTCCTCTATCGGCTGATACATAAACTACGTGCGCGTCCAGTCTCGCGTCACCATCTGACACTCTCCAGCTCGGAGACACATCTCCCACTTAACCGCCTCCAAGGCACGATCGTTATACGGCGCTACGCCTCAGAAGGAAGACATAGGAACTGTTGTGGGGACGTCTAACCAAAGATTGCGTTTTATTGGCAGGACACTTAGAAAATGTAACAGGTCTACTAAGGAGACTACCTATACTACGCTTGTCCGTCCTCTTTTAGAATACTGCTGCGCCGTGTGGAATCCTTGCCAGAGAGGATTGACGGAGTACATCGAAAAAGTTCAAAGAAGGGGTGGCATGTTTTGTATTATCGCGAAATAGGGTAAGTGATGTCACTGAAATGGTACAGCATTTTGTCTGGACATCATGAAAAGAAAGGTGTTGCGTAGGAATCTTCTCACGAAATTCCAATCACCAGCTGTCTCCTCCGAATGCGAAAATATTTTTTTTAGCCGGTCTATATAGGAAGAAACGATCACCATGATAAAATAAGGTGAATCAGAGCTCGTACGGAAAGATATAGGTATTCGTTCTTTCCGCGCCCTATACGAGATTGGAATAATAGAGAATTGTGAAAGTGGTTCGATGAACCCTGTGCCAGGCGCTTAAATGTGATTTGCAGAGTATCGATGAAGATGTAGATGTCCTGCACTGCTTACTGACGAGAAGCCTCTGGTGTTTTTCCATTCGTCACTGGTCCCCGTTGTAACACCTCGGTTCAGTTTACAGTGATAGTAGCTATAGAAAAAATAATTCCGATTAAGACTAGACTTTTTGGAGGGGAAAATAGTGTAGAATCAGAGTTCGGTAATTGCAGATCAAAATTATAGTATATCAGCAGGTACTTTGACGTCTAAGTACAGCAAAGCCACGGAAGCTCCGTCATGGAGAAGGCAGTGACGTTAAATTCTTGTGATGAAAAACCTATAAAAAGGCTTGATCGTCATTATTGCCGCCTTTTTTCCTTGATTGTTTCGCTAAAGGTCGGGGAACCCATGTCAGTCAGCGAGACAATAATTAGATTGGACTTTATCGTGTTAAGATTCCCGATAAGCTGTTAGAATATTACGGAGATCAAAAGTGATGTAGTGTACGATCTCTGACCACCACACGTCCTGGAGTGTGGCAGCTAGCCCGACACTTCACCCCAACGCTACAGGGACCGGACGGCCCCGCGCCGGCCGCGGTGGTCTAGCGGTTCAGGCGCTCAGTCCGGAACCGCGCGACTACTACGGTCGCAGGTTCGAATCCTGCCTCGGGCATGGATGTGTGTGATGTCCTTAGGTTAGTTAGGTTTAAGTAGTTCTAAGTTCTAGGGGACTGATGACCACAGATGTTAAGTCCCATAGTGCTCAGAGCCATTTGAACCATTTGAACCGGACGGCCCCGCCTACTCCGTGGAGGAGAAGGCGGAGCTCATGGCCACCACACTAGCAGCTTCTTTCACACCGAACCTGGCTCCTTCCGACCCTGCGTTCACTCTTGAAACTGACCAGGTGGTTACACAGCTCGTAGCCCAACCAGCGCGCACCGAAATCAGACGCACAACAACAAAGGAAATCACATGGGCTATTATGCACTCCACAACTAGGAAAGCCCCTGGTCACGATGGCATTCAGGACCGCGTTCTCCAGGAGCTCACGGCCAAAGCCATAGAATATCTCACTTACATTACGAATGCCGTCCTCAAACACCAACACTTCCTGCCTGTTGGAAGGCGGCCAAAGTCCTGATGTTCAGGAAGCCAGGGAAAGGCCCCTCCCTCCCACAAAATTACCGACCCATCAGCCCGCTGAGCGAGCTCAGTAAGGTCGTTGAAGTGATTCTAAAACGATTCACTCGGTTTTGCATTGACAATGACACCCTGCGCCGGGAGCAATTCGGATTCAGGAACCACCACTCGACAACACAACTACTGAGAGTCGTAGAATACATCACACACGGCTACAATACGAACAAAGCAACTGGGTCAGTGTTCCTTGATATCGAGAAAGCTTTCGATCGTCTCTGGCACAAACTCATCTGCAAACTCACGGACGCTGGGTTCCATGACGGACTCGTATGTCTCGCACACTCATACCTCACAAACAGAAGTTTCAACACTGACATTCAGGGTAAACAATCGACACAACATATTATCCAAGCAGAGGTACCCAAAGGTAGCATCCTAGGGCCCCTCTTCCTAAATCTCTATATTAATGATATTCCAACAACACAAAACACGACGGCTGCCATCTACTCGGATGACACAGCCATCCTTGCTCAAGACTGGAAACCATCAAACATTAATAACAGACTACAGACAGCACTCAGAACTGTCGAGCCTCGGTTAGAGAAGTGGCGTATTAAAGTAAACGTCGACAGGTGCGAGGCAATTCTGTTCACTCGCAGGCCGAAATTACTGCGCAAACACTAAAACTGCAGACCAATAACACTACATGCAAGTCCAATACGCTTCACTGCGAAAGTCAGATACCTCGGTGTTTGGCTAGACCGGAAGTTTACATGGGGGGACCACATACAGTACATGAACAACAGGGCAAACGCGAAGCTTAAAGAACTTTATCCTATGTTCAACAGGAACATTACACTAAATAGGAGGGTGTCTAGGACATTATACAGTACACTGATTAGACCGCTGATGGCATACGCAGCTCCTGTCTGGGGATGCTCAGTGTCCACACACCTGGACCGCCTCCAGAAAATACAGAACAAGGTATTACGCATCATAAGCAATGCTCCCCGATACACACGGACAGCGGATCTTCACCGAGAATACCGACTGGAGACTCTCCAGGAGGTATTCAAAAAACTAGCCACACGACTAGACAAGAAATCAAGTCACTCGAACAATCTTCACATCCTACACCTGGGCAACTACGATCACAACCATAGATTCAAACGCAAGCGCCCAAAGACATTCCTTACGGAGTAGCCATCTATGGTAACTTCGTAACTACGCAAACTACATAATGAGGCGAGCCCCTGCACTTCAGCCACTGACTAGCTTGCTAGCTGAGCCTCTGCCATGAGAACTGGCAATCGCAGGGAAGCCACACATGACACACAAACAAACTCCCAACACATATCACACTGCCAGTTCCTTTGAGGGCCATCGAACTGACAAACCTAAAACGACATGGCTATGTTGCTGTAGCAGCAGCAGCAGCAGCAGCAGCTGGCCCAGGAGACATCGTCGGCCCAGCAGCAGCAGCGCTCGCCTCCACGACAGGACTGATCATTCCATGACAATCTGGCATTGCTTCTATGGTACTGATGCATGATACCCAACCGCTAACATAACCTTACCTTGCACGATCTGTCGCGGACAGCGAGAAACCGCTGCTGCCCTTACTACCCAACCTGACACTGTCGCAGAGGTTATTTTCCTTTGCACCTGCCTTGGCACTTATTTCCTTCTGCCCTTAAAACCGCTCTTATTTCAGGCTTGACTCTGTCGAGCTTTTTCGACAACTTCTACCATCCACATGCGCCCGTATTAATGGGTAACACTACCCAGAAGTACGGAAAACATCGCAGTTCCTCGCTCTTGCGATCTCCTCGATTCTAAATACTAACAATGCAGTGACAGTAGAGCTTTCGAGTTGGTCACCATGCTTGCATGCTTGTGCGACCGTGGAGGGGGCTCACACTCTGTTTAAAAAAAAATTAAAAAATAAAAAAACTTTGACTCTACGTAGCAATGGAGTATTAAGGGAATTTTAGGACTTTTGTGCTAGATTGGAAATTTACGGACATATAGACGACAGAAACTCAAATTATCTGCTGATACGAGTGACTTCAGAGGTACCGGTATTCGGATATTAACGTGTAGGCTTTTGAAAGTGTCGTGTGCCGTTAGTTGCGAATCTGGACGTAGAGCGCGTGCATATCGGCATTTGCGGACTATTTAGATTCCTCCAGGCTAGGAACCTTTTAAATAGACCATCATCCATCACCATTTTAATCCTTGAATATAGAGTGAAAGTGAAATACAAGACTGTTGTACTTATTTCATTTACCAAGTACTAATCAGTGAAGGTTTTACGGAACCAAAGCTATTCAGCAGTAAGTCAGCACCATGTAACGGGAAGCGTCGGCATTAACTAACAGGCTAACTGAAGTGAGCGTTCACGTGTTTTACGGACTGCTTAATATGAATTTTTGTGACTCTTTGACGTCCCCACTCCCTCCGAAAGGTGGCGCAGGCTGTCTTAATCATAAAAGGGGAGAGTTTTAGCCGGGCTAATTACTAAATAAAAGCGATATTTACAAGACTCGCAGTAATAGCAGAACACAAGGCCCGCACCGCATCGGAGAGTCGTCGCTGTCACGTCGGGAAGTAAAGCCGGAAAACCTACCGACGATACGTATCTACGAGCAGACGTCGACGTGGAGTACCTAAAAAGGGAACCACAAGAGAGTTGGGGATGCTTCACCGTAAACGAAATGATTCATCCAAACGCAAAATGGTGTTATGGGCAGGAGCTATCAAACACATGACCACATCAGTCCCTCCACTCTTACTACCTGAGCCTGAATACTATCTGTTCTAAAAGCGACCGTCCTTTCTGCCTCATCCTGTATTTGTGGACAGGACCGACTGTCGAATATTAAGTATGGAACGATTTTACGTTGTAGTGCAAAAGCAGGAGACTTGGTCTGTATTCGATGTTCCCATCTACAGGATACTCTATTTTTTTTTTAAGAAAAAGGAGATTACTTTTCTTCCCTAGCGTTCATTTCTTTCCGCAGCTTCTGGAGCAGCTTCAGGCGTGTGAAAACAGGCAGTGTGGGAGCAAGGAGTTTCCCGATGGTGTCCCAGGAGATCGGCGACGAAAGAAAATATCGAAAACATCCGGCCAATTCTCGCTCGTCCGGAGTTTATTAAGAGCAGCAGAAGAGAGACAAGCGGAAAACGGCGCGGCGCAATTTCGCCGCAAGAGTGGTCGGCGGCTGGACGGGCGCCGCCTGTTTTCTCGAGTCAGCCGGCGATTCCAGGAAGTCGCGCTGCGTGGAGATGGCAGAAACGGGAGACGGCACCCAGCAAGTGATTTGTTCGCGGCCCGTGTTGGGCGCTTATTGGCCGAGCTGGGGGTCACCGACCCCGCCGCTAACAAGTGTGGAGGCTCCCGCGCGTGACCTGTGACGGAAGCAGGTGGTCTCTCCAGCAGGCTACAGGAACGTTATAGCGAGTTTACTGTCCAGATTGTTATGAAGTTTTCTGTTTAAGAGATTACTTAATTACTGACGTAAATGGTTTGAAGAAAGTGAGTCGGATGAGTGTAAGCACCTCTATTTTCACTTTACAAGAAGCAAAAGCCTTGTCGACCGTATGCCTGCTCTGCGAGCCTCTTCCACGTCTTCCTATAGAGACCAGTGTGTGCATTGGTGTTGATGGTCATCCTAGCTGAGTCCCCCCGGTTGTTATTTCGACAGCTGATTCTGGGTCTTCCTCTTGTTCCATATTTTCAGCCTTTCCTGTCATAAGACCAGCCCAACCCACCCTTCTCTTCTCCAGCATTTTAACAATGTTACGCCATTTATACAGCCCTGGTACTTCTTTATTTTTTCTTATCCTATATTCTATGTTATTTTCTTCAAACACAGGTGAGCCGTACCAGTAATGTCTCTAGCAAGTGATTGGTATCAGAGAGACTGTTTTTTCTCATTTTGAGAAGACCGAAGGAGCGATCTGTTTTACTTCCCAAAAGAACTCAACTGCGAAGATCGGATAAATATTTCTTTATTTAGAACAACCGGTTTAGACAGGCTTTTTCATCTTCAGGTCAAAAATATCTTTTTGTTACGAAGCGTTTACATTAACTACATTTCATGTTATACCGTTTTTCTACTCGCTGAATTAAATTGTACTTTTGTACTTCTAACAAGGGAACCTCCCCATCGCACCCCCCCCCCCCCCTCCCCCGCAGATTTAGTTATAAGTTGGCACAGTGGATAGGCCTTGAAAAACTGAACACAGATCAATCGAGAAAACAGGAAGAAGTTGTGTGGAACTATGAAAAAATAAGCAAAATACACAAACTGAGTAGTCTATGTTCAACATAGACTACATCAAGGATAGTGTCAGCATAGGAGCACCGTGGTCCCGTGATTAGCGTGAGCAGCTGCGGAACAAGAGGTCTTTGATTCAAATCTTCCCTCGAGTGAAAAGTTTAATTTTTTATTTTCAGACAATTATTATCTGTCAGTCATCACTTTTTGGGACTGATTATCACATCCACAAGAAAACCTAAATCGAGCAAGGTAGAAGAATCTTTTTACCCATTCGCCAAGTGTACAATTTAGGTGGGTCGACAACATATTCCTGTCATGTGACGCACATGCCGTCACCAGTGTCGTATAGAATATATTAGACGTGTTTTCCTGTGGAGGAATCGGTTGACCTATGACCTTGCGATCAAATGTTTTCGGTTCCCATTGGAGAGGCACGTCCTTTCGTCTACTGATAGCACGGTTATGCGGTGCGGTCGCAAAACACATACACTAAACTTATAACAGTGAACAGAGACGTCAATGAACGAACGGACGGATCATAACTTTGCGAAAGTAAAGAAAGTAAACTTTTCACTCGAGGAAAGACTTGAACCAAGGACCTCTCGTTCCTCAGCTGCTCACGCTAACCACGGGACCAAGGAGCTCATGAGACTACAGTATCCTTGATGTTGCCTATCTTGCGCATGGGCTACTCAGTTTTGTATATTTTGCTTTTTTTTCATAGTTCCACACAACTTCTTCCTGTTTTCTCGATTGATCTGTGTTCAGTTTTTCAAGGCCTATCCACTGTGCCAACTCATAACTAAATCTGAGGGGGGTGCGGCGGGGAGGTTCCCTTGTAAGCTCTTATGTAGACAAATTGTTACCATGACTGCTGCTGTCATAAAATATTGCCTCTTCATTTATATATTAAATAATGTCCATCATAATGTTCGCCTGTCTGTATGTTGAATGTTAAGTAGCCCATTTGTATTTGCGGCTACTGGATGGCACTCTTGGTGTAATGTTCACCTGCCCGCAGTTGCTAACGTTGGCTAAAAATGGCTCTGAGCACTATGGGACTTAACATCTATTGTCATCAGTCCCCTAGAACTTAGAACTACTTAAACCTAACTAACCTAAGGGCACCACACAACACCCAGTCATCACGAGACAGAGAAAATCCCTGACCCCGTCGGGAATCGAACCCGGGAACCCGGGCGAGGGAAGCGAGAACGCTACCGCACGACCACGAGCTGCGGACTGCCAACGTTGGCACCTCAGTCTGATGCTACCGCAGCTCGACATGTGTGAACAGCCCATAGTTTGCCGGCACAGTAGCTCCGCGTGTTCGGTCAGAGGGTTTAGCTACCCTCTGTTAAAACAAAAACTGAGTGAACGAATCAGCGATCAACCTGAACAGGCGTCATCGGACGTCCGCCACGAACAAATTCAACGAACAATCTAGAACAAAATGAGATTAAAAAAAAAATTGTGGCGTGCCTCCTGTGTTTTCAGTTTTAAAATTCTGTGACTAAAGCTTTATCACTTGATACTCATTTTAGACGTAACATGTAAGTACTGTTTCTTTTCTTTTTTTGCACTGCTAGTCAGTACTTACACTCAGAAAATTTTTAAAAAACGTTTTTCCTAAAGCTTTGTACTTACGTTGTAGGCCAGTTTGAATGTTTTACTTCTGATAAAGGCACTCCTAGTTCTTGCTGAAACCTAGGTCAAAAAAGACTTCATTTTTGCGGCCGAGGGATGTTATTGCTTTAATTTTACTTTGTAAACGGTCGCTGACAGCGCAGCCATGTTCAAAACAAAAAAATCAGAGACTAGCCGTGAGTGCGGTGTGTGCCTCATATTATCTGTGGCCAAGAAGGATGTGAAGCAGCTTCGGTTAGTGTGGACAATCAGTAATGAGTCTGCCTGGGAAGTGGAAGTGAACACACAGTCACAGGCAGTACAGTCGAAGGGGAATGGATATCACTAAAAATGGCACTCACAGAAGTTGGAAAGAAAAGCATAGGTACAAAGAAGGTGACTGCGATGAAACCATGGATACCAGAAGAAATGTTTCAGTTCATCGATGAAAGGAGGAAGTACAAAATGCTCAGGGAAATCCAGAAATATAGAATTACAGGTCGCTGAAGAATGAGATAAATGGGAAGTGCAGAGAAGCTAAGACGAAATGGTTGCATGAAAAATGTGAAGAAATCGCAAAAGAAATGCTTGTCGGAAGGACTGATTTAGCATACAGGAAAGTCAAAACAATCTCTGGTGAAATTAAAAGTAAAGGTTGTAACATTAACAATGCAATGGGAATTCCACTGTTAAATGCAGAGGAGAGATCGGATAGATGGAAAAGTACACTGAAAGCTTTGATGAGAGAGAAGATTTGTCTGATGTGCTAGAAGAAGAAACAGGAGTCGGTTTAGAAGCGACATGGGATCCAGCATTACAATCAGAATTTAAAAGAACTTTGGAGGATCAAATAAGGCAGAAGGGATACATAAGATTCCATCAGAATTCCTAAAATCTTTGGGGGAAGTGGCAAAAAAAGGTTACTCACATTGGTCTGTTGAATTTATGAGTCTGGCGACATACCAATTGACTTTCGGAAAAATATCATTACACAATTACGAAGACTGCAAGAGAATTATCGCACAATCAGCTTAACAGCTCATCTATCCAAGTTTTTGGCAAGAGTAATATATAGACGAATGGAAAAAAAAAATTGAGGATGTGTTAGATGACGATCAGTTTCGCTTCAGAAAAAGTGGGATTTGTTGAACTGGAAAAAGCGATCGATAATGTGAAGTGGTGCAAGATATTGGAAATTCTGGGAAAAATTGGGGTAAACTACAGGGATAGACGGCTAATACACAGTATGAACCACAGCCAAGAGGAATAATAAGAGTGGACGACCAAGAACCAAGTGTTCGGATTAAAATGGGTGTAAGACAGAGATTAGTCTTTCACCACTACTGTTCAATCTATACATCAAAGAAGCAATGATGGAAATAAAAGAAAGTTTCAGGAGTGGAAATAAAATTCAAGGTGAAAGGATATCAATGATACGACTTGCTCATGACATTGCGGAAGTGAAGAAGAATTACATTATCTGCTGAATGGAGTGAACGATGTAAAGGGTGAAGAATATGGATTGAGAGTAAATCGAAGAAAGACGAAAGTAATGAGAAGTAGCAGAAATGAGAACAGCGAGAAATTTACCATCAGGACTGATGATCACGAAGTAGATGAAATTAAGAAATTCTGCTACCTAGGCAGTAAAATAACCATTGACGAACGGAGCAAAGAGGACATCAAAAGGGGAACACCAGTGGCAAAAAGGGCATTCCTGACAAAGATAGGTCTGCTAGTATCAAACATAGGCCTTAATTTTAGGAAGAAATTTCTGAGAACGTGCGTCTGGAGTACAGCAATACATGGTAGTGAAACATGGACTGTGGGAAAACCGGAACGGAAGAGTATCGAAGAATTTGAGATCTGGTGCTACAGACGAATGTTGAAAGTTAGGCGAACTTGAGGCGTAGCGCCTTCGCATCGCTCCTGTCACCTGCTAGGACGATATCGTTATAGGCATGAGTCATCGACAGATATCACCAGCTGAAATGGACCTGAGTTACAGAGCTGCACGTAGTTGTACTAGTAGGCGGCAGAGGTCAGCAGTTGACAGACAGTGCTAGCAGTCGTAGTCAAAACAGTGTTGTAAAGTTATGTTTGACTAAAATTTAATGTATTTGCATAATTATAATTGTTTTATGTGTGTAGTAATTAGCAGTGTGAGTGTTGTATGAGTGAAGAAGAACAGAAGTAAATGAAAATTGTTTTGTTTATTCACGAAGTACCAGTTAAACTATAAAATGGTTCAAATGGTTCTGAGCACTATGGGACTTAACATCTTAGGTCATCAGTCCCCTAGAACGTAGAACTACTTAAACCTAACTAACCTATGGACATCACACACATCCATGCCCGAGGCAGGATTCGAACCTGCGACCGTAGCAGTCCCGCGGTTCCGGACTGAAGCGCCTAGAACCGAACGGTCACCACGGCCGGCAGTTAAACTATACAGGGGATTTACTATAATTAAATGTTCAATCAGTTTATGGTACTAATAAATCGTGCGCAGAACACAAAGTAATCGGTAATTTCAGAAGGAGTATTTTTATATTTGATTCTTTTCTAAATTTGTTTATTTAGCAATTGCCATAGAAAGAAATGTTTTACTATGATTGGTCGTTGAAGTAAAGCGCGGGTTAGCGCGGGATAATGCTGAAACCTGATTTGCTGTTTGTGATATCAGCCAATCAGAAAAATGCAGGCTCGCGCCAATCTATGCTGGGAACAAAGCCTTTGGTGTGATCAAAGTCAGTCGGGGCTGAGGGTTCGAACTAGTAACATGTCATTGAAAGCAGCTCCGATGAAAGTACTATAAAATCGCGGAAAAATGCTAATTACGAGTTCGCGAAGTAGTACAAAGCGTATTTAAGTGAACGGTATAGTGGAAGTCGTGTGGAATTTCGGACGGAATATCAAAATTATTGCTTTTGACTCTTAGTTAAAACCGCGTGGCGTGTTGTGCGATCTAAGACTGGAATAGGTATTACGTGTAGACCAGAGTGCACAACATTTGAGCGAGCATTTTCATAACTAAACGATCCAGTGAACTCTATTAACTTCGGTAACGGGTGTAAATACCAAAAAATGGCTACTTGTGTGATTGTGGTGTGCGTGGGAACTTTACATTGTGTAACCACTTAGTGCGGACTTGGCAGTATTAACTGTGATCTTTATCGTAAAAATACACCTGAAAATTTACATTGCCAAGTGAAAACTTTTATTTCAGTACTAGCCACATCCCGTTTACCGGACAATTCTATGTATGTTGCGACCTGCAGTAGACAGTAGTGGTCTATTATTTTCTACTACAGCTTTTAGCTAAACAAATGAACATTGCTGGACACTGGCAGGGCGGTGAAAAGAAACATGCCGCGCCGCAAACTGATAAGGTAAGGAATGAGGAAGTTCTGCGCAGAATCGGAAAGGAAAGGAATATCCGGAAAACACTGACAAGGAGAAGGAAGAAGGCGACAGGACGTCTGTTAAGACGTCTGGGAATTATTTCCATGGTACTAGAGGGAGCTGTAGAGGGAACAACTGTAGAGGAAGACAGAGATTTGAATACATCCAGCAAATAATTGAGGACGTATGTTGCAATTGCTACTCAAAGATGAAGAGGATGGCACAGGAGAGGAATTCGTTGTTGGCCACGCAAAGCAGTTAGAAGCCGGATAACCCAAATAAAAGCAACTGAGCGAGGTGTCGCAGTGGATAGCAGGCTGCATTTGCATTCGGGAGGACGATGGTTCGAACCCGCTTCTGGCCATCCAGGTTCACGTTTATCTCGATTTCTTCTTCTGCTCCGTCTCTAACGACCTCGTTGTCGACGCGATGTTGAACGGCAGTTTCCTCCTCCTCCTCCTCCTCTTCCTCCTCCAAGTACAACATGTAACCTACATCCTCAATATTTCGTGGATGTATCCCAATCTCTGTCCTCCTCTACAGGTTTTACCCTCTATACCTGCCTCAAGCTCCATTGAAGTTATTCCCTGATGTCTTAAAAAATACCTTATTATGCTGTCCCTTCTTCTCGACTGCATTTTCCGTATATTCCTTTCCTCGACGATTCTGCAGAGAACCACCTCATTCCTTACCTCAACATTCGTCTATAGCGTCACATCACAAATACTTTGATTCTCTTGTGTTCCGGTTTTCCCACAGTCGATGTTTCACTACCATGTGATAATTCTCAGACATTTCTTCCTCAAATTAATACCTATGTTTGATATTAGTAGACTTC
Organism: Schistocerca serialis cubense; assembly: GCF_023864345.2. NCBI lineage: Eukaryota > Metazoa > Arthropoda > Insecta > Orthoptera > Acrididae > Schistocerca > Schistocerca serialis. The sequence continues at coordinate 1,195,242,125 of NC_064638.1, forward strand.
TCTTGACCAGGATTATCCTTCCTGCTAATGCTTGTCTGGTTTTTAAGTCCTCCTTGTTCTGTTCGTCATGGGTTATTTTGCTGCCTAGGTAGAAGAATGCCTTAACTTCATCTACTTCGTAACCAGCAATCTGATGCTGAGCTTCTTGTGTCTTGTCACCACTGTAATCGCAAGTGTCTTGTAGTTTGGGGTCATCGGAATGCACGCTACAGGGCTTCTTGGATCTGAGCTTTCGTTGAAGTAACCGATTTTTAACAGTTCGTTGTGTCACAGTGGTGCCAACTTCTACACGAACTGCTGCTGCAAATGCAGTACGATGCGCCAGAACCAATCGCCAAACACGATGCTCTTCCCTCTCGGTGGTGTTACGTGGCCGTCTGGACCCCGGTCTTCTTGCGACCGTACCTTCTCCTGACGACCGCTGCCACCAGTCATGTACAGTGGCTACATTCCTGCCTGAATATCTAGCTTCTAGTATCCCTATTACACGACCTGCTTCAAATTCTGTGAGGTGTTGATACTGGCGTCTTTGCCGCCTTAAAAGCATTCTTGACTGATACAAACTCACCACGTAAAATTTCACAGCTAACTAACGCTGACGACCTTACAGCGTGTGTTTAAAGTATTCCACAGTGTCGCTAGTAGCACCACTCTTATGCGACTGGCGTAAAATTTGAATACATATCATCTTTCAGATGTAGAAACTTGCCTGCCAACTTTCATTTATCTCAACTCCTTTTCTGTGTTGCGATATTTTTTCCACCAATGTACACTCCTGGAAATTGAAATAAGAACACCGTGAATTCATTGTCCCAGGAAGGGGAAACTTTATTGACACATTCCTGGGGTCAGATACATCACATGATCACACTGACAGAACCACAGGCACATAGACACAGGCAACAGAGCATGCACAATATCGGCACTAGTACAGTGTATATCCACCTTTCGCAGCAATGCAGGCTGCTATTCTCCCATGGAGACGATCGTAGAGATGCTGGATGTAGTCCTGTGGAACGGCTTGCCATGCCATTTCCACCTGGCGCCTCAGTTGGACCAGCGTTCGTGCTGGACGTGCAGACTGCGTGAGACGACGCTTCATCCAGTCCCAAACATGCTCTATGGGGGACAGATCCGGAGATCTTGCTGGCCAGGGTAGTTGACTTACACCTTCTAGAGCACGTTGGGTGGCACGGGATACATGCGGTCGTGCATTGTCCTGTTGGAACAGCAAGTTCCCTTGCCGGTCTAGGAATGGTAGAACGATGGGTTCGATGACGGTTTGGATGTACCGTGCACTATTCAGTGACCCCTCGACGATCACCAGTGGTGTACGGGCAGTGTAGGAGATCGCTCCCCACACCATGATGCCGGGTGTTGGCCCTGTGTGCCTCGGTCGTATGCTGTCCTGTTTGTGACGCTCACCTGTACGGCGCCAAACAAGCATACGACCATCATTGGCACCAAGGCAGAAGCGACTCTCATCGCTGAAGACGACACGTCTCCATTCGTCCCTCCATTCACGCCTGTCGCGACACCACTGGAGGCGGGCTGCACGATGTTGGGGCGTGAGCGGAAGACGGCCTAACGGTGTGCGGGACCGTAGCCCAGCTTCATGGAGACGGTTGCGAATGGTCCTCGCCGATACCCCAGGAGCAACAGTGTCCCTAATTTGCTGGGAAGTGGCGGTGCGGTCCCCTACGGCACTGCGTAGGATCCTACGGTCTTGGCGTGCATCCGTGCGTCGCTGCGGTCCGGTCCCAGGTCGACGGGCACGTGCACCTTCCGCCGACCACTGGCGACAACATCGATGTACTGTGGAGACCTCACGCCCCACGTGTTGAGCAATTCGGCGGTACGTCCACCCGGCCTCCCGCATGCCCACTATAAGCCCTCGCTCAAAGTCCGTCAACTGCACATACGGTTCACGTCCACGCTGTCGCGGCATGCTACCAGTGTTAAAGACTGCGATGGAGCTCCGTATGCCACGGCAAACTGGCTGACACTGACGGCGGCGGTGCACAAATGCTGCGCAGCTAGCGCCATTCGACGGCCAACACCGCGGTTCCTGGTGTGTCCGCTGTGCCGTGCGTGTGATCATTGCTTGTTCAGCCCTCTCGCAGTGTCCGGAGCAAGTATGGTAGGTCTGACACACCGGTGTCAATGTGTTCTTTTTTCCATTTCCAGGAGTGTATATTCTCCAGATAGATCACCTTCCTGCTGTTGCTTCACTTTTCACTTATAAAGTATTTCAGCGAGTAAATTACTTATCGAATTAGGAGCATCTTAAGGTTCGCATGTGTTATATGCAGACAAAGAAGGGCGTTGTAAGGCTTTGTCTACTTTTTTTTCTGTGTCGTCCGAAATTTCTCAGCTGTTCGTTAGTTTACTTTTTTCCTCAGAGTATGAAAAGTCGTTTCTTTCTAGTCTGCAGAGCACGTCCTACGATACATAAGCGTGCTACTAAATAAACCGCCACGTGTCGTTCAAGATGCTACGTTAGTGCTTGTTTCATGCGCCTAGTCTTTTTCATATAAGCTGAAGGGAGGCTTGTAAGGACGGGTCGGAAAAAATGTTCGCCGACAGGAAGAAACCTTTGAAAAATATTTCTGCGGGTCAGGCAGCAGCAGCACTCAGCCGAAGACAGGCACCTGGTAGATTCTGACATTGACAGCTTCCAGATAAACCTCGCGGTCCAGCGATATTCTTCCCTCTCGCACTCTCGGTTGAACCAGAGGGTTTCCCACAGCAAAAGAAAAAAGTCTGCGCTAGCGTCGAACCTGACAGCAGAAGGAATATCACTAGCAGGTGGTGGCAGTTACGCAGCGTATTCCAGGAGGAATCTAAATGTTTTAGGAGGTGGTAGGATTCGAATAAACCATTCCACATAAGTTGCATCCAATTTTTATCGTTTAAAAGGATACAGTTGATCGCAGAGCTAAGTTTTAATTTCGTGTCTTCGTACTCCAGTCCGACTGTCATTCCTTTCTTGAAGTTCAAGTTTTGGAGTTGTACTTGAGTCTACAGAATTTGATTTTTTCAAGACAATGATTTTGATTTGTTTTTTAATTTATTGCATAGCTTAAGCATATCGTATTTACAAATTCTGTGTACCTTGATGCGGTTTTTGGGGGTACGGATTTTTTAATGGAAACGCTACTGATATTTTTAGAAAATACAGCAAACGATTTTCGAACCGCAGAGTACCAGAAAGAAGAGGTATTAAATCGCGTTTTCGCTAAACTGCGTGAGACTGGAGGTGCAAATAGTGTGTGAATGAAAAGAGAAACATTATTCACTTTATAACGCCCCTACATACTCTTTTTCTATTTGTATTTTATAGTGTTCTCTTTTCGTCTTTTATTACGTGTACCTCGTCGCGTCTGTTAAGCAGTGTGATCTTGCTAGAACCTTGGCTCTATGCCGTAACAGCCACATCTACGATCCGACAGCTACCTCAAGGTGTGAGGCGGAGGGTAGTTTATTTACCAGTGTCACCTCTCCCTTTCCTGTTCGTGGGAAGAACGATAGTTAGTAGGCTTCCCTGTGGGCTCGAATCTCTCTGATTTTATCTTCATGGTCTTGACGCGAGGTATACACAGAAGGAAGCAATTTATGGTTGAATCTTGCAGGAGCGAACGCTAAAGTAAATCACGTCGTGATGTAGAACGCCTCTCTTGCAGTCTAGGTCACTGCAGTTGGTTCAGCATATCTTTGACAATTTCGATCTGCCGATCATTCGCACAGTCTACAGTACAGTGCAAGACCGATTCCTTATACAGCGCATAGGATGTTGGTCAACTCATTTTCTTCCATTTATTTCCCCCTAATGATACTATTCCAGCACATTAATCCACAGGAAGGACTTATATTATTTGTTGCGCCTGCTGCGCGGTCAGTGGATGTATACAATATTTCATGAAACTCTGTATTTCCGTAATGCTTTCAGTATTTTGATACTTCCGAGCCAAGGACTTTTTGCTTGATATTCTGAAGTAGTTTGGTTTCTTGACTAGTGTGTCCTCGCAGTACTGGATAGATTTGCTCTTAGCACAGTGCAAGGTCGCCACGGCTCTCCAAAGCACCGACTGACAGGCGGCCTCTTCGGTGTCCTCTGGGGCTCCTCAACTAGGGGGTCGCGGATCGACGCCCGCTGCGCCAGCGCCTGGCATTTCTGCTCGCTGCTAAATGTCAGGGGCAGCACAGTGATCTGTCTCCGAGACGAGCTTCACGGCAAAGGTCGTCACTAGTAGAATGACGTCATTGTCTCCATACTACTGGAGTCGTCCAGCCAGTTTCGAATGCGATTCTTGGTGGACTGTTGACGTCTGTATCATTCGTTCACAATGACTGCTACAGAAGTTGTGAAAACAGGTCAACTAGTTGCCAAGTAGCCTACATAAAATCAGTGTAACGAAGATAAAAAAAAGAGTATCATCAGGTGTAGATAATCTTCAAGAAGTTATGTAAAATTATAAAGAAAATAATATGTGTGACAGAATAAGCATGCAAATCGTAGCTGGACCTGAGAATTACTTAAAACGTTTTAAAGATTATCATGGTTGCCTTTGACTGTAAAATGATTATGTAAAAATCACTACCGCAATTTCAGCTGTGTGGCAATTATATTATGAACTGCAAAACAGAGCATACAGGTTACATACCAAGTGGTTATAATTAACGTGCAGGTATTCACAGACGTCCACTGTAGGTCGTAATTATCGAATGGCAGCAAAACTTGGTATATTATATTCTAATACGTTAACGCAGAACCGATTTACACTGGTGAAAAATTATTTCCAATAATGGCCACCAGGTGCACATCTAGCGCTGTACAGTATCTCGCCGACGTCTCCAGTGCTCATACCGAATAAATTGCCTAAGCGGAGATAATAATAAAATCGACATTATCGGTTCCTCACGTGTTTGATCTTTTCAGCATAAGTCCTGTTCCTAATGAGTTATATATGGAAACGTTTGTATGCGTCTATCTTACATTCACATTGTCAGAAAGATAATTATAAGCAACAGTGTGGCGAAGAGTACCCTTCATTTTTTAATTCAGAGATCCCAGTTTGCTCACTAAACGCTAGTTAATATTCAGACAGGTATAAATGCCTTTAAAGTTAGTACGAGATTTCAGTTTACTCTAAAATAGTGTTCAAGGTGTTAATGTTGTTGTTTTTAGTAGACAATTCGAAGTTATGCACTCTGTGATCTTAAGCGAATGGAAATAGGAGATGACACTGAAAAGACCGAAATACTAAGTATTTTTTTCAAATCTGTTTCATAGAGGAAGAACACACTGCAGTTCCTCCTTTAAATCGTCGAATAAATGACGAAATGTTAGATGTCTATACAAGTGACCATGGGACAGAAAAGCCACTGACAACGCCCAACAGAGGAAAGGCCACTGGACGTAATTGAAAAAAATTCAAATGGTCCAAGTGGCTCTAAGCACTATGGGACTTAACATCTGAGGTCATCAGTGCCCTAGACTTAGAAATACTGAAACCTAACTAACCTAAGGACATCACACACATCCATGCCCGAGGCAGGATTCGAACCTGCGACCGTAGCAGCGGCGTGGTTCCGGACTGAAGCGCCTAGACCCGCTCGGCCACAGCGGCCGGCCGGAAGTAATTCATCGAAGACGCCCAAAAGTATAGGCCAATATGCCAACAGGAGGAACTTCAATGTATTCTTCCTCTACGAAACAGTTTTGGAAAAAGGCTTTTAGTACTTCGGTCTTTTCTGTGTCTTCTCCCATTTCAGTGCCATTAAGATCACAGAGTGTATATCTTCGGACTAGCTACTATAGACAATAATATTAACACCTTGTACACTAATTTAGAGTTTCGGGAGCTCACTGTGTACGAGTGCTTCAGGAATGGCAAGGTTCCTGGTGGAAGAAACAGTTCAGTCTAATTACAGCGCATATTCAGCATAGAGAAAGAGATTCACTAAGTGAATAATTAGAAACTTTCTCATATTTGGAGATGAGAGGACTCAGAGATGAGTCTTAATCTTTGTTGCAAGTATAGCCTAAGACGATTCTCTGTTACTGGGTCTACAACTTTGCTTCTGTCGTTCTGCGTTCTGCAATAGAGGGCAGCAGCGGCGAGTGTGGTACAGGTGGTAGGTCGTAATTGTCGTACAACTTTTGGCGTTTGTATGATGCCATTAAAATATTAATGAATTATGATTGAACCATAAAGTTATTTTCGATTGAATATGTCAACTTACGAGCCCAAATCGCGTCATTTACGGGAAGTCAAAATTTTCTGCTTTAATATGAAATCTTTGGCTGAGACTCATCAAATGCTGGCTAAGACAAATGGTTAGGCATCTTTTAATGAATTAAACAACGTGCAGAGAGTGGTTTCAACGCCTCTAGAACGGTGATTTTGACGTCGATGACTCGCAAGGCTGTACAAGAGAAAAGGTTTCCGAAACTACTGAAACTGACGGAAACAGTCGCTGGAGATCGTTATCGAAAGCACTGAAGCGTCTGAGCCGGCCAGAATACAGCGACAGACGTGAAAATTTGATTTTGCAGCATGACAATGCTCGACCGCATGTCGAAAAACCCGTCAAAACGTACTTGGAAACATTGTAATGGAAGTCCTACTCCGCCGGCCACATTTTTCAGACTTTACTTTCTCGACAAATGACGCAAAACCAGGCTGACCACCAATTCCGGTCATATTAACATGCACAAAATTGGGGCGACTCATCGATCTCCAGTAAAGAAACCCAGTTCTTCCGCCGATGGATTCGTATGCTGCCCGAAAGGTGGGAGAAGCAGTGACAGCGATGGCCAATACTTTGAATCGTAATTTTTTCGCAATAAAGCTTCGAACTTCGAGGAAAACAGCGAAGCGAAGTTGTGGACCTAGTAATATGAGGGATACCCGAATGAGTGTGCAATTAAATTTTCAAGTTTGATTGTGGAATCTAACTTCAACACCCAGTAAATGGACGTATGAGGGCAGTTACTTCTCACCGAGACCTGTGATTAGAGAAAAAACCACAAGAAACACATCAGACCTAATTCTTGACCTCGTTTTCTGTCACCGGCAACTGCTGCGAAGAGATAACATTGCTGAGTTATTTATTTAATGACACTGGAGAACGTTGGACAACTTAGAAAGAAGGAGTCGAAGTAATCGCCAGCACACCAAACAATCATTCTGCAGTTGTCACCTGAACATGGCAGCAAGTCTCATTGCCTAAGTGAAGAACTAACGGTTCATCCCGTCAGAGCATTCGAGACCAAATTTTCACTGGGAAACGCTACTACGAATATCGTAATGCTAAATATCAACTTCAATGATCAGCAACAGCAGAATTTTTCAGAGAGCGAAATGTAAGGCCTGGTTTGTACCCTGCGAGTAGGAAGCGACCACCCATGGCACGAAACTGTGCAGGCATTCGTAGCCCAGTAATCTCTGCATCAGAGGAAGGGAGCAGTGACGGAAATTACCTCGCGAGAGGAAGAAATGAAAGAGGATATTGCCTGTTCTGGCGAGGGATATAGACTGAATTACAGCAGATGAATGGAGCGTTTGTCTGCGAAACGCGCGCTAGGCAAAACGCTTCGGTAGGGGAAAATGTATAAGCTGAGCAATGTTGGATTCTCTATTAGTGCACGATATAGCACGGAGCTCACTGACCTTCTTTTCATTGACAGGAGAACGATTTACTTAACGAAAGCCGTCGTTGCGCTCCGGGAATGGCATGTGTTTAACACGAAAGCACGATTGTCATGATCTACGTTCCTTTAGCACTATCGAGCTTGCTTTCCGATAGTAATACCGCCTTCATGCTTAATGGTAGAGGCATTATGCCTGAATAAAACGAACGATAAAACACCGAGTAACGCACAAAAGAGACACGGTACAACTCAATATTTTACTTCCGGTTAGATGATTCGCAGTATTCCTCCATCTACTTGTTAATGCTTATACACTCATGAGGCGGGTGCTAGTGTCTGACCGGGAAGCTGCATTCCACTATCTCAGTGGTCACAAACTGGTGACAGTTCAGAGGTAAAGATGGAGCTTTGTGAGTAGTTAAATATAAATTTGGTTCGATTGAGATTTGGTGACCGCTCTACGTTATTTCCTTGGAAATGGTTCAAATGGATCTGAGCACTATGGGACTTAACATCTGAGGTCATCAGTCCCCTAGAACTGCTTAAACCTAACTAACCTAAGGACATCACACACATCCATGCCCGAGGCAGGATTCGAACCTGCGACCGTAGCAGCCGCGTGGTTCTGGGCTGAAGCGCCTAGAACCGCTCGGTCACACCGGCCGGCTATTTACTTGTAAATAATCACTAATGACGTAGCCTCTAAGATCATCATCGTCAGCCGTTTTACTTTCACTGATGGATAAAAGTCGCCTCTAGATATTTTCGTGAATCTTCAGTGATGCGAATTAGTATGGCCCCTGCATTACCTTATAAAGACGTCTACCTATTTTGAATTTGCTTTCAAGTATTGTGTTTCTTAGAATACAGAGAACAACTTTCTTTGGTCACCTTCTATCCGTTTTCCTGGATACTGTCCGGTACACCTCTACTCTTTCTTGGTTACTTACTGTCGACTTCCATTCTTTTCTGTTTCCTAACCCATTTATTTGCATTTCTATCACTTACATAATTTTCAAAATTCTCTCTCTCTCTCTCTCTCTCTCTCTCTCTCTCTCTCTCTCTCTCTCTCTCTCTATATATATATATATATATATATATATATATATATATATATATATATATATATTGGTCGCTGAACCAGCAGCAAATCCTGAATGGTCTTTATGTTAAAAGACATCATCTCACAGTTATGAGTAAAAATTGGTCATGAAAACTGTTTGTACATGCTTAATTTCATACACCTTGAAAACTGCACTTTGTAGAGTTATTTTACGGAGAGCAGTCTATGGCATTTTCATTCTTGTGTTCCTTAACATTTTCTGGTTTGGAAAACTGAAAAATATATACAGTTTCTGTGAACGAAGAAAACGTTCAGATAGTGAAATTCGAGCGGAAAGACAGTTTCCGGGACCTATAGAAGGTAACTCTCTATAAAACAGATTTCCATTAAGTGGAACTGACTCTGTTTTAACGAAAGGGCTGTGATTAGTAGCCATCATTGTAGTCACAACTTAAAGGTGGGTAAGTAGAGCGTCGACTATGGTATCAATGAAAATAAAAATGAAGAACTGAATGAACTTGGAGCATAACTTACTATTTGCAATGGCAGACGTCAAAACAAATACAAAAAAAGGATTGTCAGAAATGACAACCAAGCACCCCATTGACCCATTGTTTCGTGGTTTAGTGAAAAATGTAGAAAACACTTGAATCTCAGTTATTTGAAAATTAACGAAGTATTATAAGTGATATGTCAGTGCAAAAATTTTTGCAGTCGCAAGTTTAAGTAGCTCCTAAACTTCGTTTAGGGTATTGGACAGTATCTGATATCTGTTAGGAGCAATAGTCTCAAAAAATTTGGGAACCACTGCGCAATGTACAACATTCTGTCGATGAATTGCAGAAAATTTTAATCCTTTTTTTTCTTTTTGTAATGATGCTGAAAATGGACTGGCTGAGTAGGTAGTTCAAGCAAACGTTACAGCTGAACGTTCGCGCTTCAAGCATATGTCGCCAATGTTTTTTCCTTCCAACCTAGGTCTTCTGTAGCTGCCCCTTGAAGATATGCCTATGTGCAATAATGATCGCCACGTATGTTTAATAGGCTGCTTTCCTATTGGTAAAGAGTAGTCACACTTTTTTTACGAGTGCCACAACACAGAACGTGGCAATCGGAAACTTGCTCGTTCTGTAAATCAGAATAGACGGCGATCTGTGGTGGGTATGACGACAGTATACATTAATGGTGCAGTCACGAGTGCTTCGGAGCACACCACTCAGTATAAAGTCTGGAACATCTGTCCCAGCAGTAGACGACACCTATGTGGTTCCATGCTGTGTCAACGATGTTGTCGATTACAGTTTTCAGAGGCTGCAGAGTCATCGGGATTAGACTCAGGATCAGTGATAACGTGTCGTATGATCACGATTCTTTGTACATAAAGTCTAGGGTCGAGTTAGAATACGCTGTTACCCCGGCGAAAGACTGCTGGAAATCTGCACCATGCCACGGATGCATGTCGATGAGGCAGTATAATGTTGCGGGCTTCACGCTATTACATAATAAGTTGAGGAGAGAGAGTATGTTTAAACAAAGCCGTCAAATCATCGTTGAACAATTTACCAATAAGATGTAGCGAGCCAAATAAAGGCACTTTGGTAAAAAGTGAGGCCACATCGAAGATAACCAGTAAATCCGAGCTGCGTACCTTAACAGTCTTCAAACGATTAATAAAATCCTTGGAACTACATATATGGTGGCAGCACTTACCCACATACGAATTTTTTGAACAAACTGACAGTGGCGCCATGGGGAGTCCCTTGTCCCCTGTGGTGGCCAATCTTTTTATGGAAGACTTTGAGGAGGAATCTCTTGAGTCTGCCGTCTTAAAGCCTATGGTTTTCTGGCGTTACGTATATGATACTTTCGTTGTATGGCCTCATGGCGGACAAGAACTCTTTACATGAGAACATCAAGTTAACTATGGAGATTGAGAAGGATGGGACTTTACCTTTCTAGATGTGTTAGTAAGGCTTAAGAATGATGGGTCTTTGGGACGTTCGGTGTACGGAAAAGCCACACATTCAGACCTATATCTTCAAGCGTCCAGCTGCCATCACCCCGCACAAACCGCCGGTGTTCTCAGTACTCTAGTTCATCGGGCACATGTAATATCGGATGCTGATAGCCTTAGAATAAGTGCATCTGGAGAACGTTTTTAAAGAGAATGACTATACTTCGCTGCAAATGCGGAAGGCTATGCACAATTACAATAACAAGAAGCAAAGCTCTGAGGAGACTGATGACTACTATAAATCAACTGCTTTCCTTCCATATTCAGGGAATGTGTCTTCCAACATAGGCAGATTGCTTAGGAAGATTAATGTCATCTTCCGTCCACCAGCAAAGATCAGGACTTTAGTCGGATCTGTTAAAGACGGTTTACAGTTGAGGAAGGTGGGTGTTTATAAAATTCCCTGTGAGTGTGGCTCTGCATATACAGGTCAGACGACACGAACGGTCGAGGAACGCTGTGTAGAACACGAAAGACACACCCGTCTACGGCAACCTTTAAAATCAGTAGTGGCAGAACATTGCATTTCCATGGAACATTCAATGGAATACAATAATACCAAAATTTTAGCAACGGTTTCCAGCTTCTGGGACTCTGTAATTAAACAATCCGTGGGAAAACGTCTTGCTGATAATTTAATGAATCGTGATAACGGCTTTCAGATGGATAGTAATTGGAATCCAATTATTAAAATTATGCGGTCACAACGGAATCGATATGCTCAGTCAATACGTAGAGATTAGCCCGTTCTTACTTCACCACTGAGGGCAGCACACAAAACATGGCTGCCTCGCATTAGTCACCTCCCAACACATGCGCCGTAAACCGCCAGTACGATTCGCATGCGCGGAATTCGCTGTAAATACCATGACTACATCAGGTCTCTTCTGTACTTCGTCTGCTCACCTGAGGATGGACGGCCGTCTCTGGGCCGAAATATCATGGTAGAATGTTGATGGGATCCAGCTGCATACCCGAGAATTGCTGAAGGTGTGTCTATAGTTCTTGTAAAAAAATTTGTTGATCATTGTTATTGATGGGAATATGTTCATCAACAGGTACTACTCACGGAAATTCAGTCTGGCGCTAGGTGTAACTATCTTATAAGTCAAATGCCTATTGTACAAACACCGCGACCGCTGTCAATTTTTGGGGAATTTGGACGTTACCTCGCAGTTTCGTAAGTAGACTGGTTTATGGGAAAAGTGAAACAGTAACTATCTTCTCAGATAAGGAGTAAGTTACATTTAAACAAATACGCAATAGAAATAGAAACCAGTAATACGGAGAGGTAGACTTCCTTAGATTCTAATGGTTTGAATTATGAGTATGGACTGGAATAATAGGTAGAAACTGTGGACAGTGGAACTTGAATTATAGATACTAAACTGCATAATGACACTAGTTACCATATTTGGTACCAAGTACTGTGGGAACCTCACACTCGAAAAACTAATTATTTGCAAATACGGCTGTTTGATGTGTCTCTATTTATTTCTGATAGGAGAAGGTATATCGATTGACCATAGGCAGAGGTCTATGCAGCCAAAATCACATACATATCAAGTTTGTGTCATATGAAAAACAGTGCAGAACACTATCTCCAGTAAATAATATATGGATAACTAGACGCCGATGCACGTGAAAGAATAGAGTAATTCATATTCCCTTCTGCGACAGAAACATCGTGTTCTTCTTCTTTCAACACTCCGTAACACTTAAGGCACATCAGTAACCTCGAGCAAAGGGAACATCTCAGTGGCGAAGTAGACAAGTAGCTTCTTAAAAATTTGATGTCTTGTCAATCCCAAAAGCCCTTTTATCCAGTGACATCTTTCTGTATTTTTAGTTTGTATAAATGGATACTTATCCAACGTTTTCATTTCCACTAGAGCAAGGTTCCTTACAACGGAACACTTAAGCTGTAGGTGCAATAGGGCGTCCAGACGTTGAAACGTAAGAGATTACGACTTACTTATCTCAGCAAAAGAGAAAGGATTGGGCATCATCAAGTAGGTATAATGTAAGTGGACGCCCAAGGAACAACTACCAAAGGGTACCCTGTTTAAAACCTCTGCCTCTCTCCCCACGGATAGGCTAAGACGCAGGTAAGAAGCTGAATGACCACCGCTTGGATATCAAATATCTTCATTACCAGAACTCCTCTTCGAGGTCGGCCCGTACTACTGTTCTTCAGTAAATAATTCGAATTATTAGCTAGAGTTGTTAAAGTGATAGTTTGGTAACATTTACACTTTTCAGTACCTTCCTTCTTCAACATTTGAATTATTACATTCGTCTTGAAGTCTGAGAGTATTTCGCCTGCCTCATATGCCTACGGAGTGTGAGAGAAAGGTATAGGAGGGAGAAGGAATAGTGGGAGAGCGGGAGGGAGGATCGGCGGATGCGGCTGTGCCCCCGCACGCCGCCGCCTCCCTCACCTGCCCCCGGTCTGCCGGCAGTGACCTCCCCTTGTTTCCGCCTCTCCTCTTCCTACTCCGGCCCTGCCACCGCGTCTCCGAGGACCTGAGTCCGGGCCGTGACGTCAGTCGACCGCACGCCACATCAGTGGCAGCCCTTCGCCACTAAACTGTTATCTCACAGGGCGCACTCGGGCTCTGCCGGTCTACAGTGAATACTCACCTCGCCGCTCTGATTTACTGATTTCACAGCCAGCGCCGAGATGTCACTGAGCGTCGCCGTACATAACTTGACACAGCAGCCCTTACGCTCCTTTCCCTGACCTACCTTATCCAGTAACTTTTTATTTCTGCTGACAAAGCGTACTCTAGTGCAAAGGGGAAAAAATTAAGATATCGGAACCCGTAATGCTGAAAAATTACGAATATACTCGATACGGTAATTGCACGAAGCGATTTGCTTCAGACGGAGTAGGCAGAAGAAATGAGATTTTCCTGTGGGATTATAATTCTGGCAGAGATGGCAAATGACTAATAAGATCAGCTCAGTGGAATACATAGCGTCCTGAGAAGACGTTATAAGAAGAACACCAACAAAAGGAACTGGCAGAATACACAAACAGTTAGATGGTCTAGCTATGGATGCATCCTCAGTCCAGTCCTTGCTGATATCTTCATGGACGATTTTGAAACACAGTTTTTGGAAAATAGTCCATTCCATTCCAAGGTTGGAAACTGGTTTAGGTACGTTGATGTGCTTATGGAGAGGTACTCCAGACAACTTCACAGATTCCTCAAGCAACTAAATTCTGAACACAACAGTATAAAATTCACAATGGAATTTTGGGGTCATCATCATCAGTGTTCTGCTAAAAGGCTCGTTTTCACATGGTAGTTCTCCAGGCTGTCCAGTCTTCTGCCATCCTCTTCAGGTCTGCATAATTTCCTCTTCCCTTTATGTCGTCTTTCATTTTGTATCTCCTCCTCCCTCTCAGTCTTCTCCCACAAACCATTGCTTCCAATCTGCTAGCAAGCACTCCCTTCTCAATGAATGTCCCAACCAGTTCTTTTTCCTTTCTCTTACAACCTTCAGCAGACATCTTCTATTACCAACCCTTTCCAATACTCTTTCATTACTGGAAAGGGTTGGTGATAGAAGATGTCTGCTGAAAGTTGTAAGAGAAAGGAAAAAGAACTAGTTGGGACATTCATTGACATATTTGAAAGGAATTTTGGGGGAACTGCATAAATTATTTAGGTCTAACCATAGACATCAGTGACCGTATTCATACTTTCAAGACTCATACGAAACCTACCACCACAGATATGGTAATGCCAGCCAATTCTCAGCACCCAGTGACCCATAAACATGATGCCTTTCATTCAGTGATACATCGCGTAATATCCAACGCCGTGAGTGAAGACAAATTCCAAATGGACTAAATACTAACACACAAAAGTATCATCAAACATTGGCTACCCTCCTACCTCCAGAACGCACAAAACGCAGAAATAACTGGTGTATTCCATTCTTTGACCTGCCCTCGCCCACCACCTCAAAGATGCAATAAATGGTGCACAATTCCATACTTAGGAAAAGTCTTACTGGATGAAGCCAAAAAGCTTAAATCTAGGAACGTAAAAGCACTTTATGTGCACAGCACTGTTGGACACTTTTTCCCACTGGCAAAGACAGCACTCCAGCTTTGGAAAAGAATGAAATATATAAAATTACTTGTAATAGTGGCCAATTCTGTATAGGTCAGTCTGGCAGTGCAATGTGTACCCGCTTGAAGGAACACCAGAGATGTTGGAAACTTAGAAAAGGAAACTCTACTTTTACATACAACCTGCTTAAAGGAGGCCATAGTTACAACGTGAAACATGAAGTATTTCATCACACTCGTATGGGAAGGAAGCTGAACCATCCTGAAATCTTGATACTGAACGAACAGATACAGTCCACTTACTCACCATTTCTTACTGCTGATTCTAATCACAATCAGTCCACAGCATGTTGTAAATTACCCCTCTTACTCACAAACCCCATTTTGCTTTACATCAGTTACTTTAATTTCTCTCGTTATGATAAAAAATTATACTTTGTATAAGCACAGCTGCTTCACTCACCAACTTAATACCACTATTATATCTTAGCTGTTTGTAGCTTAGGAACTATTAAAGACAAGACTATTTTGTTCAACCACATCAAGTTCAGTTATTTTCTTCTATGTACAACTGTTGTAATTCGTCTATAGTTCTTTAGTTAATGTATCGCATACTTTATTTTAGTTACATAATTTTACATCACATTTACACTGAAATTATCACTCTTGTAGTCTGGCATTAAAATTTTCATTTGTCTAATGGAGATACTCTGAAGATGCACTAGTTTAAAATCTTTGATGCGACAAAATTTCACTGCACCACCTACTTACCTTTGTACCTGATAATGGCGTAACAGCCGAAAGCCGGTTCGTGTAACAGTTACTTGATACTGTAGAAGGTTGCACCAGCCTTGTGTACGTTTCGGTCACAAAGTAAACCAACGGCAATGAAGTGAAGCACGTGGTGCTGAGACAGAGTAGGGCCAGAGATACTAAAAGCTGTAGGTCAGGTTTGACATCTGGACAGCCAAATAACTGACGATCGCCAAACTAGAGAGGATATAAAATGCGCACTGTAAACAGCAAAAAAAGCGTTTCTGCATAAGAAATATTTTAACAACTAATATAAAATTAAGCGAAAATTGTGTATGCTTGGCGCTCGGAAGCTTATATGAATTTAATAGTGGACATTGACGATTCAAAAGCGGTACCTGAGATAGTCGCTAGATGCATCGTGATGTGCCAGGAGAAGTAGATTCTTAACATTCTCCACGAGAAGAATCTCCAACAAACGATAAAAGAATACACCACGAAGATTTTCAACATAATCAGCAGGACGAAATATGGCGTACACTAATTTTTCCTAATAGGCGCTATGAACTCACAGCATTGGCCTAAGAACAGAGTGCTACGTACCATAAAATGCTGGCATCTGCCTTAGTTTCAACGAAATTCGGGACGATAGAAGAATGGGTCATAGCCAACTCGCAGAGACAACAATACAGTGGTCAACTTATCGACATCTCGTCCCAGAATGCATACATTCTACGTCCCCAGAGGGTCTGCGGACACGTCTGTTTGGTCACGAATCCTCTCAAGAGATTGCAATTAGTCAGTGCATAAATCGGTTGTGAGCAGTGGGCTTGCAGCTGTACTGTATCTACGTTCCTGTGTCACAAATCACAACGAAGCAACGTAGATAAATCGAATGTTCAAAATGTTTCCCAGAGTGTTTTAAAGAAAAGAAAAAATTTGTCCGAAGTTTTCTCTCAGCACCTTGACTGCAGAAAGTCACATGAAGGGTCAACGTTTTGACGACATAACCAACATTCAAGCCAATGCGAGGAGCGAGATGAACATTCCAAAGAAAGATTTTTGTAAGAGTTTTACATGGTTGTATGAAAGTTCTGTGCGTTGTACTCATCTAATCTAAGCAGAACGCATGAAGTATTAAAATCACCATCTTAAATTTTCTCGTTTTTATATTAATTAAGTCTCGAACGTTTTGGACAGACTGGGTAATTTATTAAGAAGTCTTCTTCGAAAGTATTACGTGGTTCGTAGCCTTGTAATAAAGTGAAACCGTACGAGGAAAGAAGCTTCTGAAATGTGGTGTTATAGAAGAATGTAAAATTAAGTTGGGTAGACCGGATTAAAGAGCAAGTAATGAATGCAGATGGTGTGAAAAGATACGTATATTACAACTGGATTAGAAAAAGGAATCGATTGATTTAACTCATCCTGAAGCATCAAGGTATTTTCAATTTGGTTATGGAAGAAAATGTCACAGGTAACAGTTGTAGGCTACACTACAATAAGCAAGTTGAAAAGTATTTAGGCTCCAATATCTACGCAGATAAGTAGTACCTTGCGCAGGAGAAACTATGGGGAAGGTTTGCATTAAAACAGTCTTCTTACGGAAGACCACGGCAACAGTAAGTATAAGACAATTATGTGCGGCTTTGCATTACAAAGTAGACAAATTAAATAAAGAAGAAAAATTATGGATTAACTTATCGTCTTCGACGAAATCCTTATATACCGAATACAGCCTCCGATTGAGGAAGAAAATCAATCAAGTCCCTCTAGAAGGAAAGCATAGATATGTATGACTGAACAAGGATCTGAACCACAACCGTTGTAAATACTGGTCCGGTGTCTCAGCAGTTCGCTCTATAGCAGTCCTGGAAAACTAGGGGCGCAAATGCGGGAGTATTCACTTTCTTCTTGCTGTGGAAAGACCACGATTAAATTTATACTTCATGATTTAACACAGACGCTGTGTCTTTTACGCACTTCCGCGTTGAATTCCAGAAACTTTCGCATAGATCCTTTTAACACCTCCAGCCAACGACAGTAACTTCTCAGCACGTGTGATCAGAAGATTCTAGACTCAAAGATGAGCTTGCGGGTGACCTAATCAGATTCGAATTTTCTCGATGACAGCCTACGACAATCAATTATGCACCTAATCAACACAAATACCAACAAGTAAAGTAAGCCCTACAGAAAGTTGAGTTGTGTTTGCGTTTCGGAAAGAATGGTGTGTTAGTTTGAGCATCATATTGCAATTACTGTTCTGCTGACTTACACTCTCCATAGATGTACACTGCACTTGTACAAACTTTCAACTGAAGACAGTTAATTGAATAACAGTTTGTTTACTGTCACCTCCAGCAAACGGACGAATTGCGTTTTCCTACACAGACTGCCAGTGCAGCAGGGTCAAAGCAATTTTATGCTACATTTTTAATAACGTCATGTTTACGTGAATGGTAAACAGCGATCCGGTTTTGAGCAGTTCTTCAGGAAATGAAAGTGGATTTCCAAATAAAAATATTGGGTGCGATTTAAAAATAGACAAGCAACTTTTCATACCTTCGTGACGATCAAAATTACATCGTTTTCCAGTGTCTCGTCTATGTCGTCAGGCACAATTTGGTTTTTGCAATGTGTAGCTCACGTCTTTTACGAAACGCTTCGATCAATGGAAACCGTCCATTTTTTTAAGATTTACAAACAAGACGGTTTTAAAAACAGAATTTTAATCCCCCATTCGGCAGAGCGGCCCCGAATTAGTATAGTGTGGGAATCGGTTAAAAGACATGTGTAAAACGCAAATAAACCCCTTGCTCACAATGCCTGCGTTGCCCTATTTAACCTAACTCGTGATTCGCCTCAACCCACACTGTCTGCTACCACCATACAGCAGCGCTACTCACGAGAAACCGCTTGAATGCGAGGTCGCAAAAGGCCAGTGTTGTTTACAGCAATCTGTGCCTCACGTATTGTCTACCATGCACCGACAATATTGGCTGCTGATGGCAACAGGGGGGCGGGATTGGAGGTTTGGTGTGACGAGCACAAAACGAGGCTACAGAGCGTTGTCGAACTGCTTTGCCGACGAGTAATTCACAGCAATGCTACAGTGCTAGTGATGTTGATACAAAGCAGAGCAATGACAGTGATAAACGAAGCAAACTTTGCATTATGTCTACTACAACATTTGCCGAAGTTGAAATGTCGTCAGAGATGACTCTAAGGAATTTCCCAGAGTGAGAAGGAAGTGGCAGATGAAATATTAGCGTTTCTGCAAGATGAGTCGGTCGAATGTTTGGTGTCGTATACGCTCCAATGTGCGGACAATGTACATGAAGAGTACAATGATGACAATACGTGCTTAACAAGTGAAAGTGATATTGAAACAGCTGACGAGCCATGTAGTTCATCATCTTTGTCAGACAGGGAGCTACAAATACTGTCTGCAGTGAACATATCAAAGGACAGTCGTAGAAGCTACTACAAAAATAAGTACGTACTTGCAAGATCATCCGACACATTGTAAAAAGACAATTATGTCGAATACGTATGTAGCAATATGAGGGTGTACTGCATAAGAAAAACTACGATTTTTTTTTTTTTTTTTTTTGGAATCTCATTTTGTTCGTTTTCGTTCGTTGTATTTGCTCGGGGTGGACGTCGGAAGACACCCGATTCACTTCGTGGTTGATCCATTAACTCAGTTTTTTTTATTACAAAGGGCAGCTAACTCTCTGACCGAACACGCTGAGTTACCGTGCCGGCTGTTTTTTTTTTTTTTAATTTTTTTATTTTGTTCGGTTTTGTTCCTTGAATCTGCTCGAGGCGGACGTCGTAAGACATCCGTTTGAGTTCTTTGTTGATCGATTAACTCAGTTTTTTTATTACAGAGAGCGGCTAACCCTCTGACCGAACACGCTGAGCTACCGTGCCGGCTATGCAAAGACCAGTATTCCCGCGTTTCAAGAGTGCTCGATACAATTTACAGGATGTGCATGATAGTGACCTACTACGTCATGCACATCAAATTGCGTCCGACATAGATTTCAGTGATTTCAAGGGAAGCAGTGGATGGCTGCACAACTTCAAACAGTGCCACAGAATTGGGAAACGTCAGATTGACGATTCACAGAAAACTGCAGAATCGGCCTGAAAATTTGTAGATGAGATAAACAAACTTATCCCATTGTTTAGTTTTTTTTTTTTTTTTTTTTTTTTTTTTTTTTGTTTTCAACTCCGACCAATCGGGATTTGAAGAAGAAATCTATATGAAAGGAATCGTGGAAATTGTAGGTAGCAAAAGAGTTATATCAACATCAACTAACATCAGTGCCTTAATGTATTCGTATACAGTTATGCCGATTGTTAATCTAGATGGTAAATTAGCTGGAAGGTTACTTATTGTAATGTGAGACGTTGGAGGTGCTCTGCTCATTATGATTCTTCCTCGAGTGCGTGATCTTGCGAGGGCAGTAGGGAATATTTACGTCACAGCCAGCAAGAGTCGGAAAATGGGGGTATGAGAATTACAATACGGTATGAGCACCGCTTTTGGCCAATTTCTGGTCAAAATAACTTGCTTTAGCTTGATTCCTGGTCTACGTATAAAAATTATACTCCTTTAGAGCAAAATATCCCTCCTGAAAAGTGGGTGACGTTGCAGTTAAACGTGGTGTTGAAGTCGGCGCACGGGCTATGCGACAGAGCATCTTCGAGGTAGCGATGAAGTAGGGATTTTCCCGTACGACCATTTCACGAGTGTACCGTGAATCACAGGAATTCGGTGAAACATCAAATCTCCGACATCGCTGCGGCCGGAAAAAAGATCCTGCTTGAACGGGACCAACGACGACTGAAGAGAATCGTTCAACGTGACAGAAGTGCAGCCATTTCACACATTGTTCCAGATTTCAATGCTGGGCCATCAACAAGCGTCAGCGTGCGAACCATCCAACGAAACATCATCGATATGGACTTTCGGAGCTGAAGGCCCTCTCGTGTACCCTTGATGACTGCCCGACACAAAGTGGTACGCCTCGCGTGGGCCCGTCAACATCGACATTGGACTGATGATGACTGGAAACATGTTGCCTAGTCGGACGATTCTCGTTTCAAATAGTATAGAGCGGATAGACTTGTACTGAAATGGAGACAACATCATGAATTCATGGACACTGCACGTCGCCTGTGGATTGTTCAAGTTGGTGGAGACTCTGTAACGGCGTGGGGCATATGCAGGTGGTTTGATGCAGGACCTCTGATACGTCTAGATACGACTCTGTCACATGACAAGCACGTAAGCATCCTGTCTGAGCACCTGCATTCGTTCATGTCCATTGTGCATTCCGATGGACTTGGGCAGTTCCAGCAGGACAATGAGACACCCCACACGTCCAGAACTACTACAGAGTGGCTCTTCTGAGTTTAAACACTTCCGGTCGCCAGACATGAAAATAGTTAAGAGTATTTGGGATGCCTTTCAACGTACGGCTCAGAAGAGGTCTCCACCCCCTCGTACTCTTACGGATTTATGGACACCCCTGCAGGATTCATGGTGTCAATTCTCTCCAGCACTACTTCAGACCTTAGTCGTGTCCATGCTACGTCGTGTTGTTGCATTTCTGCATGTTCGCGGCGGCCGTAGACGATATTAGGCAAGTTTACCAGTTTATCTGGCTCTATAGTGTATAACTTCTCAATGGTGTACATGTTCGCATCCAATGGATGTTGAAGCGGAACAGACCGTATGATTTCCTGCTAGTTCTGCATTCCAGGAAGGTAAACCGTCCAAAGGCTTCATACAAAGAGTCGATTCCAGCCGACTTGCCTTTGAACTTTAGAATATTTCACTAATTCTTTCTCGAACAGCTACAACATCAAAATTAGTGAGCATTATATCACCATACTTGTCACAACCGCTTTCGTATGTCGTTAAAAAGTATATCGTTCGATTTTGAAAAATCGTACTTTCTTCAGTATCTGGGTCGATACGAAAGTTAAAACTCTCTAAAACATTCTGAAGTACTTGTCCCTTTGTCTACTGTTGTTTGCCGAAATCGTCGCTTCGATATCTCGAACCATTTACGAAATAAGAGGGGTGTTACAGCTTATGTTAGTCACCCCTAACCTGTCGAAGAACTCAACTGCAAAGAGCTTTCTTCTTTTGGTTACGGTAGAGCTCAAATGGTTCCTTCTTCCGTGGGTCATCAAGAGGTGAGCGGAAGACCTGCGCGGCCCCTAGTCACACTGCTTTATTCAAGAGATGCTTGCAGTCCACGATCCGGACAGACCCTCCCGTGTTAGTGCTACAGTATCCACCCAGTAATTCAGTGGGGAACACCGGGCCTCTATGTAGCGATACGGTCCGTAGTATATGGGCGGTAAATCAGGCGAAGCCTATGGCCTGCGGCAGAGGTCGTAACCGGTGGTTCAGGAGCTTCGAATAGAGTCAGGGCCGCGCGGGGAAGACAGTGTTGGCAGGGGAGGGAACCCGGCGCCGTTACTGCGCCAATGAATAATAAAATGGCAGACAATCTGGCTGAGAGGAGCCGCGGCCGGTAACCGTTTTCGATCGTAAACAGGGCCGTGACCCCGGTGGGCGGCGGCTGTCGGTTGCCCGCTGCCGGCTGCATAATGCACGGCCGTGCCGTGTCGGCGTCGCCGCTAGCAGGCGCCCGCAATCCTCCGCCTGTCAGCCTGGGTCAACGCCGCCGGGGTTAGCTGTAGCCAACGGCAGCACCCCAACCAGCCCTGTACCTGCTTTGCCGAAACTTCGGGCAGGGCGTCAGGCGCCGTGTCAGCAGTGTTACAGATACCTCCTATGTAAATAACTAGCTTAGCGCTGCTGCTTCGCTCGCGTAGACTGTATGGCCTCCAGAGATATTTTTGTTTTTGTTTTTATAATCGAATTTTTATGTTGTTCAAAAAAAATGGTTCAAATGGCTCTGAGCACTATGCGACTTAACTTCTGAGGTCATCAGTCGCCTAGAACTTAGGACTACTTGAACCTAACTAACCTAAGGGCATCACACACATCCATGCCTGAGGCAGGATTCGAACCTGCGACCGTAGCGGTCGCTCGGTTCCGGACTGCAGCGCCTAGAACCGCACGGCTACTCCGGCCGGCTGTTGTTCACAAACTGCAACACCTTCTAAGCTTTTCACGATAATTAAGACCATACAAGCATGTTTTTTTTTCCCAAATGTCCTACCGAGCGAGGTGGCGCAGTGGTTAGCACGATGGACTCGCATTCGGGAGGACGACGATTCAATCCCGCGTCCGGCCATCCTGATTTAGGTTTTCCGTGATTTCCCTAAATCGCTCCAGTCAAATGCCGGGATGGTTCCTTTGAAAGGGCACGGCCGGCTTCCTCCCCCGTCCTTCCCTAATCCGATGAGACCGATGATCTCGCAGTTTGGCCTCTCCCCCCAAACCCAAATGTACTTCTGATAAAAAAGCCATTCTGATAGCTGGTGTCCAAAGTTTTCGTTAGTCGTTACCTTTTGCATTCGTGTGGAGATATTTACAAACCAACTTCCATCCCCTAACAGATGTTTCTTTATGCAAAACTGATAAGCGAAATAACAATTTTAATAAATTTAGCGTTAAAATTTCTGAATTGTAACGAAATATTTTCTTAAATCTTCATCCCCTGTTGCACTCGCTTACGGGTTGACTTTCCAGAAACACTAACACGTATTCTTTTTTTTACTTCTAAGAGAGAAGTCAAATACCAATTGTCGCAGATGTAGCCTTACAAATCCTTTACTAGTTCTTTAGTAGATATGTATTTTCAAAAAACTTTCACCCTCTATTTTACCCCCTTAGTGGCTGAATTTACAAAATTTATAAAACACTTTTTTTTTTTCAGACTGAGCAACCAAATACCAATTTTCGTGTAGGTCTAGCTTCAAAATTGGCTTAAGAGCTCGATTGAAGAAAAAAAAAAGAAACCTTTATTCTCTATTCCATCCTCCTAGGGTTGGAATTTCGAAAAATACCTTCTTAAACGAGAACTACGGTTTAAGATGCAAACCACCTTCAAATTTAAAGTTTCTGTCCTTACCAGTTTGGGCTGGGGATGATGAGTCATTCAGTCAGTCAGTCAATTAATCAATCAATCAAATCAGTCAATTAGGACACTGCCATTTATACGTAGAGAGGGACGGTAAGGCGTGCTAGAGAGCCGAGGTATTTAATTATTGTTTATTTATGAAGGCCCTTGCTTCATCCGATCAGGAACAACACGTGTCAAAAAATACTTTCAATTTCTATGTGTACTTTTGGCTCAGTTATGTACAACTGAGAAATTTATATGGGAAAAATTGGTACACCAACGCAGTAACAGTGAATGATAGTGATAAGCGGCAATAATCTAATCTATTACGTCCAGACAAAATGTTGTAGGACTTGTTACCAAATCTCGAAATGTTCTTGACCGATTTATTTCAAATTTTTACACAATGGTCTAACAAACACTTGGGTGGGCATAGTGTACACAAGGTTCAGTCATCTCTCCCTTTCATCTGTCCCTACTACTGGGTTTTATACAGCCCACAATGCCTTCAAACACCACGAACAAGATTTTCATATTCTCTTGCTCGCTACATGCGAACTATTAGGCGTACAGAAAGAAATATACAGGATCCTTTTGTAGGAAATTTAATGTTGTTATATTCTGTACTGGGATTCGTTTGCGCTGGAGGCAACGGTTTTAGAGTTATTGAAGAAAAATGCCTTTTCTTGAATAGTTCTTGAATCATTCAAGAAAAATGTTCAAAAGGGACCTTCAAACGCTTGTTTTCTTGAATAACTCTAACTCCTTGGCCTCCAACGAAAGCGTATCTCAATACAGAATATAACAACTCTGCCTCTAGCAAAAACACATCCCAGCACTAAACCTAAGTGCACTAAATTTTGACGTCCTGGAGGAGCACTTTGGGGACCGCTTGCTAGCTCTGTGGTATCCATAGGCCACTGGCATGGGCCTCGATTGGCCGTCATATTGTCCGGAACTGAACACATGGGACTCCTTTTCTGGAGCTGTATTAAAGACAAGGTGCACAGAAATAACCCATAAAGCATTGCTGAGCTGAAAACAGCCATTCATGAGGTCATCGACAGCATCAATGTTCCGACACTTCAGCGGGTCACTCAGAATTTCGCTATTCGTCAGGGCCACATCATCGCCAATGATGTCTGGCATGTGGAACATGTCATAACCAAATCCGAATATCTTTAGTGACGTTTACTTGTTGAATAAAGTGTTTGCACGCCGTAGTTTGTAACTAATTTATGATTTTTTCATATAGTTCAATAACTGTCATCCCGTAGATGATACTTAATCTATTTTCAAATAAAGAGGTTTTTGTTCCAAATTTAGTTTTTACAAAATTGCTTGAAAACTATTAGAGATAACTTAATCGGGTCACATAGTTAGTGTTTTTATATCAAAATGAAGTTTCCCACGAGCTTTCATATTTCTGAGTCTTAGTATTTAGCGCCTTCAATGTTTCGTAAAAACGCCGATTTTGACCAAAATATTGCCCGAACAAGTTGAGACTTGTAACAGTTAATTGTGACATACATTTTCACATTCTGAACAATTTGTGGCTTTCTAGCTTCATTATTTAACGCCACTTGTTTCTTTCTTAAAACAGTGCATTTAGTGAAACATCTGATCATTGAGAGATGTAACTGTTTTAACGTTAATATACTGAAGCAAATGTTGACAAAGTTTGGAAAAGCTACTTTAGTTTTCAATTTCGTCCTTAGATTACGGCGCAATACTTTGTATACTACGCAGCGGCGTCTTATGATGACATGGCGCTAGTAGCAGTAAACTGGCGTAAGTCCCAGCGTATTCGCTCTCCTCTGTGTCTCTCAAATGATACATAGTTTGTTTCGCCACACGCTTTTCTACTCGTCCTCTTACAGTGGCACGTTGCAGAACATTGCTTCCGATTGTTTCAGTTTCTAAGGGGAAACGTTGTTAGCAAATGTCTCAATGTTCTTGACCTATTATCTTCAAATTTTTGCACAATACTTTAATAAGCATTCAGACGTACTTAGGCTACGTACTTAATAATGCATATAACATATAAAACAAAACAGTTGTTAGCGAAAATCTAGAAAAATTCTTGAGAGATTTGCTCAAATTTTTCTCCTGTGATCTAATAAACAGTAGGATGGGCATAATTATAATCTATTTTTAAACAACAGTTTACAAGCTTTTCGTTAAAAACGAGAAATAAAATGCAATCCTATGCTGTGAAAATATGTGGTTGTTTCCTTTTTTCCCTTCAGTTTTAACTACGACAGCAGGACGTTTAAACCATCATGTAAATCGCTTCACCAGCATATATTCGTTTCCTTATACATTGTAAGCACAAAAATGTGCTATGTCGTTTCCCTCCTCGTAGTCGGTTTTAACCAAAAACAGGATAGTTGTATTTATGGCTAAGTTTGTAATCTTACGAATGCGAAAATTAAAACCATGCGAAATATTGTCACTGCAGCTACTATCTTCACAAGCGCTGCAGTTGAAGAAATCTCTCTTTCGTGCTCCAGATGCCAATGATTCCAACCGATTTATCCATTCATTTAAAGTGATTTCAGTTCCCAGCCAAGGTTTGGTTATCGATAACAATAAACAAGGCTCAGGATGAGAGAGTTGGGAAGACGAGATGGACAGAGGGGGGGGGGGGGGGGGAGGAAGAGGACGACGACTAAATGGTCATACAGACGAAGTAGTAGGGGTTGGACATAAAGAGGAAGGTTCAAAATGGTTCAAATGGCTCTGAGCACTATGGGACTTGACTTATGAGGTCATCAGTCCCCTAGAACTTAGAACTATTTAAACCTAACTAACCTAAGGACATCACACACATCCATGCCCGAGGCAGGATTCGAACCTGCGACCGTAGCGGTCTCGCGGTTCCAAACTGTAGCGCCTACAATCGCTCGGCCACCGCGGCCGGCAAGAGCAAGGAGGAGGTGATTGACAGAGACTGGGGAGAAGATGAGATGTAGAGACAAAATGGGGAGAAGAAAAGGGATGGGGAGAGGGTGAAGGAGGTGATGGACAAAGATAAGAGGAGGAGAAAGAAGAGGAAGAGTGGACTCTGGGACAAGAATGAGACGGACAGAGAAAGAGTGGAGGAGGAGGAATTTTAAAGAATTGTCGGGTGCGCTAATAATAATAATTATAATAACGGGCAATAAAAATAACAATAATAACGATTAGTTTACTAAGTTTGAAATCGTGTTTTTTATCATCAGAATGGAAGAGGCAATGAAATAGCAGGAGATTGAAGTGACAGAGACAATAGCTGTTAAGAAAGAAAAAGACTTTCAGTAGCCCAAGAGTATGCTGTAAGAAGAATATGAAAGTGGAAGCTATTGTGGTAGAAGGTGGAGTATTGCCATACTTGTGAGATGTGAAAGGAATTTAATTTCTGTCATGTTTGAGGATCGTCATTTCGAATCGGATTCCTGACACAGAAAATGATTTTGAGAAGATGACTGTCTGAGTATTTTACTTTGTTGAGAACTATCATTTCAACTGTGCTGTTCGGATAGCAGTATAATAGTTGAAGATAAATAACAGATAGTGCAATGATTAATTAGACTATAGATCAAACACAGGATATTATAGTCTCTATGACTGACGACGTGTTACCATGGTAACTGTTCTTACCCAAAAGTTATATGATCCAAACAGAAGTAGTGAAGGTCGCAAATGTGTCGCACGTAAACATTCATCGCTAGTTACATCGCGTGTGAGCTCTCAAACAAAATTTCTTGAAGAAAAGGATCATCAAAATAAAGTATGGAGCGTATTAGTAATTCTATGCGCATGTTTTTAAGGTCGATAGAAAGTACTTTTTATACTGCAGTAGCGAATAAAGTGATTCTGCCTCCTCCTTACGGACACCAGTCCAGTCTAATATCCGGCCGGGGTGGCCGAGCGGTTCTAGGCGCTACAGTCTGGAACCGCGCGACCGCTACGGTCGCAGGTTCGAATCCTGCCTCGGGCATGGATGTGTGTGATGTCCTTAGGTTAGTTAGGTTTAAGTAGTTCTAAGTTCTAGGGGACTGATGACCTCAGAAGTTAAGTCCCATAGTGCTCAGAGCCATCTGAACCATCTGAACCAGTCTAATAGATAACTTACAATTTTCTGCAACTTCTTTGCAGAAGAAGAAAAAGATCTGTGCAGTTTCGTATGAAAGGTGGAAGAGAGTCCCCGATTTGTATGTAGATTCATATCGGAACTTCGTGATGAACTGCAGGTTGAAGTTTGAGAGAATCGCCAGGAAGAATCAATATGTAAACACGTGGGATACTGAGGACTGATCTGAGCTTGAAGTTATCTGGTGCTGCAGTTACTACAGTAATGAATACAACATCAGGCACTTCAATTGAAAAAGAAGTGTCACTGCTGAAAAGGGCAATCTCATTTGCAGAACAGACCAATTTGGGTGGGCCTACGAGGATGGTAACTGCGAAGAAACCTACAGTGTCTGAGGAACTACACAATAAAGTGATGGCAGTAGGAAATACGAAACATTCGAGCATAGAATAAAGCATGAAATCAACAGGAAATGTAAGGAAACTAAATTGAAATTGCCACTGAAAAAATGTGAATTGACTGGAAAATTTTGAGAATTTGTGCTAAGGTCTTATGGGACCAAACGGCTGAGGTCATCGGTCCCCAAGCTCAGGCACTATGTAATCTAACTTAAACTATCTTACGCTAAGGACAACACACACACCCATGCCCGATGGAGGACTCGAACCTCAGGCGGGGGGAGCCGCGAGGACCGTGACAATACGCCACAGACCGCGCGGCTACCCCGCGTGGCTAAATGATAATGGAATGATGATGACAGTACAAACACCCGTTCGCCGGGGAGAGAAAACTCCCAACCCGGCCGGGAATCGAACCCGGGACCCCGTGATCCAGAGGTAGCAACGCTAGCCACTAGACCACGAGCTGCGGACGACTGGAAAACACGTGATCTTCAGAAGGACAGATTTAGCACAGAGAAAAGTGGAAACAGCCTTCCGTGAAATTAATAGCAAAGGTATCGACATTAATAAGAATGCAAGTGGAATTCCACTGTTAAGAGGAGAGGATGGATGGTTGGAAAGAGTACATGGTAGGACTCCACGAGGGACAGGTACTGCTGTCAGCTAATGTTACAGAAGAAATGGAAGTGGATTTAGAAGACAAAGGATCTAGCATTGGTATCAGAGTTACACACGTTTTTGAAAGACTTGCTATCAACCAGGCAGTGGGCATGGATAATTTCTGAACTATTCAAGTTGATGTGCAAATTATAGGAGAATGGACAGACAGACTTTTGGAAGCATGCTATCCAGATAATCCTGTAGATATGAAAAGGAGGTAAATGCGAAAACTGCGGTAGAGTCAGAACATCCCATGTGGTCGAGTTGTTGACAAGGCTAACACACGGAAGAATGGCAAAGTAAATGGATGATCTGATAGATGACGAGAAAGGATCTGCTCTCATCTTGAAGCTCTAATATTGGCTGCTAGGTAAGACCTTTTTAACTTCAATGATAATTTCGTTTACTCCAGTGAATGGATGAAAGCAGCAGGTTGCCTGATCTTCGGTATAACGTAATGTAAAAATACAGACTTTGCTACGAGAGAATTAATTTAATTCCGTGCCCATTTCAAATTCATTGTGTACCAAAAAACTTTTGACAAAATTGTCATATATTTGATACATGGAATGATAAAAGAATGTTTTGTGGCGGCGTTCGTAGCGACAAACAATTCGCTGTAGAAACGGCTTACGAAGTCACCGCCACACTTTTAATAGCGGGCCGACCGGTCCGCTGGAACAGTGAACAGAAAGATGAAAACCCAAACAGTCTGATTAAATAAAAGTCGGTACTTATCTTTATTAACGAAGATACAGAAACACAGTGGTGAACTCCGTGTCTACAGAAATCTGTCTAGTTCGAGTCGGAGCGGCTAGGTCAGCGTCGGCTGACGACAAACAACAACTCTGCTGCGATGAACACACAACTGACTAGCAAGTACACAATTCGGTGGCGAGTATACAACTGCGCGGCGAATCCAGAACTGTCCTAGCGCTCGCGACTCCAGCGCTTAAGAAGCCAGAAGCCAGCGGTGGCGCGCGCAGACTTGCGGCGATTTCCTGTCTCGCTGGCGCTGCTTATGCGGACGGCGTCCGGACTTTGATGCTGCCAACCTTTTGGTAGCGGGCTCGGGTGGCATTACTGGCTAGGATATAACAGAATGACTCCCTAACTGTGTGACTGACGTTATGAAGCAAATTAATAGTAATAACATAACTGAAATATAGTTGGTCACAAAACAACAAAACTGTCAAATCAGCGGGGACGTAAGGAAAATTACCCAGTCTCTCTCTCTCTCTCTCTCTCTCTCTCGTCAGGTGCCACTCTAAACTGTGTTTTTATTTGCTCAATGGAATGAGTGAGTGTAAATTAGTCTAGTGGCGCGACTTCAAATCGAAGATATTTGTTGATGGTTACAGTAAAAAGTTTCGATCAATGTGGGACACTGTACAATGTGCCATACTGAGCCCACTGAGAACACTGATGACTCTTAATGTTTTTCTGTTACTGTCAAAAACTGTTGGACGTATAATAATGTAGTATTGGGCACGTAAAACTTCGACATACACCAAATTTTGTTGTTGGAACGAAGAAGACGTTTCCTGTTGATAGCTATCACTGCATGAAACATCTCATAAACAGTCTTTGTTTGGGATGATTCCTACTGTCCAGCACAAAAGCAAGCAAAACTGCAACTTTTTTTGTTGATTCCAGAGAAATAATATCTGGCGGCTTTTGGGAGGAACACTCACTGTATGAACTTTTTTGGCAAAGTAAAATAAATATTTTTAAAAAACCTAGAGATTAGTTACATGAAATATGAATTCTTATTTAAATAAGTTATCTCCGCCGGCCGAAGTGGCCGTGCGGTTAAAGACGCTGCAGTCTGGAACCGCAAGACCGCTACGGTCGCAGGTTCGAATCCTGCCTCGGGCATGGATGTTTGTGATGTTCTTAGGTTAGTTAGGTTTAACTAGTTCTAAGTTCTAGGGGACTAATGACCTCAGCAGTTGAGTCCCATAGTGCTCAGAGCCATTTGAACCATTTTTGAAGTTATCTCCAGGAAAGAGAGGATAAACCACAACCATCTTTATACTAATCATACAAACCATCTGCCAGTTACAAGCTCAGAACTTCAGTGGAAGAATCTAAAACAATGCCGTTAGGGAAAAATTAAAGATTACAAATTTTCATAGATGCTCAGTCAGTTGAAGAACTCACACACAAGATGTATTTCGAGTGTAATATAACGCTGAAACAAACAAAAACGTTACTAGAAGCCGGCCGGAGTGGCCGAGCGGTTCTAGGCGCTTCAGTCTGGAACCGTGCGACCGCTACGGTTGCAGGTTCCAATCCTGCCTGGGGCGTGGATGTGTGTGATGTCCTTAGGTTAGTTAGATTTAAGTTGTTCTAAGTTCTAGGGGACTGATGACCTCAGAAGTTAAATCCCAAAGTGCTCAGAGCCATTTTTTTGATCCTAGAAAATAATAATAATAACGTCCTTGTAAGATAAAAGTTCGAAAGGGTTCGGCAGAGAACTATTACCAGAGGTGATTATAAAATTTTCAGAAAGTACAGTATAAATGAAAGATCTACAGTATCCGATATTAAATAATGACGTAAGAGAACTTAGCATATAACCAACACTATGCAACACTCTGTAAAATGTCACTATGTCTACGATATGAACGAAGGTTGAAGGTAAGTGCGGCTGCCTACATTAATTTATTATATTACTCTGAGATGACATGTAATAAGAGCCCATAAACAATGGAGTGACTCATGAAACGTGTTCAGCCATGAGAGTCTAGTTCTGGGTGCAACGATAATGAATCCCAGGGAAAAAATATTATTTCAGAAAACACAACCAAGGATTTATAATGTTGACTAAATGGCATACAAGGCAATTGTGAACTAGTTGTGAATGTTGTGATGGTGCTGCTTCTACAGATGAATGTCATCGCCATGACCATTTGTTCTCAAAAGGGACAGAAGCGGAGTGGGAAGCGAAGAGAGCGGTCTCTCTATCTAGGGGAGGCTGGGGAGAAGGAGGCTGATAATTCTGAACACTTTGGGCTACCGGCAGGAACTGTAATTCAGTGAGGCTGTGGAAATACTAAAGACAGCCTTGACCCTCGGCGAGCTAGGGTTTTAGCTGGTGGGGCAGCAAATATGAGCACAATTTTCTAGCTAAGAATAATAAGCCTGTAGGAGTTCCTTCATTCTATGATGTGTAGAATATAGAGTTGGAGGAAGCCGACATCATGTTGATACAAGTGTGCCGACAGGCCATTCACAGAATGTGTTAAAGGTCACATGCCACCCAGGGTTGATGCGTTTGTTTTTTGTTATTTTATACGTTTTGTATGCCACACTTTATCTATGTTATTTATAGTCCACTTTTACCTTGGGTATGTGATAATATGCCTTTTCTATTACCTTTTGTTATCTCCCCATTAGAAGGACCTTAGCAGTAATCTTTCTGCCCAAAATGACTTCCCAGGTCAAGAAAGGAAAACTAAAGAATGAAGGAAGGAACGAACGGGTATGAAGGAGGAAATACTGGAAAAAAGACGAACGCGTGGAAGATGGGAAACAGAAGCAAGGACGGAAAGCTACTGAAGGAAAGAAACGAAGGAGGGAAGGAAAAGGAGGAGGAGAGAAATGTCAGGAAACAAAAAGAAACGAAAAGAACAAGGGAGAGAGAAAAAATAAAACTGAAAAGAACAAAATGAAATGAATGAAAGGAGGAGGAAACAAAGGAAGGAATAAAAAGAATAAAAAAAGGAAGAGAAAGAAAGAATAAGACAGATGGAAAGAAGGAAGCAAGGGAAGAAGGAAAGAAAACTGTAAGGATATAAGGATACATTGGAAGGTAGTAAAGGAGGGTAAAATGGAATAAAGGAAACAGGGATGCACAGAAAAAAGAAACGAATGGGAGAATGAAAAGTGGTGGGAAGGAAGGAAAGGAGGCTGAGGAAAGAAAGAAGGGTGGAAAGCTAGGACAGAAGAAGGTAAATAAGGGTAACGGAAACAAAGGAAACTAGGAAAGAAATGAAGCGAGAAAAAGGAAAGATAGCAGAGGGAAGGGAAGTCGTCTAAAAGTATGAAATAAATTAAAGAAGGAATAAACAAAGGAGTAAGGAGTTAGAAAAGGAAGGAAGGCTAAAAGGGAAGAAATAACAAGATGAAAACAACGAATAGTTTTTCATGCCGATGGTACCTAGCGAGAACCGTGTGAATATAGCGGCAAATGCAGGTGGCACACGCAGCTGTCCTCTGTGTATTTGCCAAGAGTTACTCGTCGCACGGCTGTCCACTAGGAATCGCAGTCCGCGAACTGATGACAGTTGTAATTTACTGTGTCCACACCGTGTGACACGGACGCGGGGAGGTATCGACATGCGGGGCAGTCGGCGGCCGCATAGCTTTGCTTTGTACAGAGGTCTCCAGTGCAGAAGAGAAGTATGAAGCACGCTAAATCCAGTGGACGGGTCGCAGAAAGATTCCACTGTGACAGAGATACTTCGATCTGTTGCAGTAGCGCAGGTCATATCGGACAGCCACGAAAATCTCGCATTACTTTTTAAATGAACACGCCACCATTCAACTGTATTGTTTTTTATTTAAGTACGACAAAGGTTTCAGCCTTTTATGCCGTTTTCAAGTGATTTAGTTTGTCATTAACTTACATTGTAGGGCATCATGCTCAAAATTTGACCTAGTAAATAGTGTCGGAAGTTCCATGCGGCTTTTCGCGGATGATGCTGTAGTATACAGAGAAGTTGCAGCATTAAAAAATTGCAGCAAAGTGCAGGAAGATCTGCAGCGGATAGGCACTTGGTGCAGGGAGTGGCAACTGACCCTTAACATAGACAAATGTAATGTATTGTGAATACATAGAAAGAAGGATCCTTTATTATATGATTATATGATAGCGGAACAAACACTGGTAGCAGTTACTTCTGTAAAATATCTGGGGGTATGCGTGCGGAACGATTTGAAGTGGAATGATCATATAAAATTAATTGTTGGTAAGGTGGGTACCAGATTAAGATTCATTGGGAGAGTCCTTAGAAAATGTAGTCCATCAACAAAGGAGGTGGCTTACAAAACACTCGTTCGACCTATACTCGAGTATTGCTCATCAGTGTGGGATACGTACCAGGTCGGGTTGACGGAGGAGGTAGAGAAGATCCAAAGAAGAGCGGCACGTTTCGTCACAGGGTTATTTGGTAAGCGTGATAGCGTTACGGAGATATTTAGCAAACTCAAGTCGCAGACTCTGCAAGAGAGGCACTCTGCATCGCGGTATAGCTTGCTGTCCAGGTTTCGAGAGGGTGCGTTTCTGGATGAGGTATCGAGTATATTGCTTCCCCCTACTTATACCTCCCGAGGAGATCACGAATGTAAAATTAGAGAGATTCGAGCGCGCACGGAGGCTTTCCGGCAGTCGTTCCTACCTCTAACCATACGCGACTGGAACAGGAAAGGGAGGTAATGGCAGTGGCACGTAAAGTGCCCTCCGCCACACACCATTGGGTGGCTTGCGGAGTATAAATGTAGATGTAGATGAAAACTGGTCATAAATTCACTATCATTACGATTGAAGGACATGTTCATCTCTTATATAACAAAGTAAACCTGTTGTTACTAAATATGACTTACTTACACTATTATTTACTGATCTTTTTACAAGAAGTTTATTTTACATCTGGCATTTCATGGGGAACCAACATTTTTCATAATTTATGACCAATTTTGAACTTGATATCCTGTAACCTATGTTAATGTCTTAACCACTTGCAAGTAGCATAAGAGGCCGAAAACTGAATCGTAATTAAATAAACAGTAATACAGTCAAATGGTCGTGTGTTCATTTAATAATTATTATCCGACTAATGCTCAGCAACATCAAAAACTGTTTATCTCGCATTACACATCGGCTGTAATATTCTGGCAGTATAGGTTTCAAAACAACGCAGTAAACAATTTCTTAGGGACGTTCACTATCGTAGTCCAGATGCATGGATGCCCAAGTTCAACCATAAACATAAAATTTGGTCTCACTCGGATTGAGGGATACTTCTGAAGAAAATAGATTATACTAGTTTTTAAATTTCTGATCACTTATTTACCATTTCAAAGCCGCAGACGGCACCAATACCTTCTGATTAAAAAAAAAAAACAACAGACGATCTACATCTACATACATACTCCGCAATCCACCATACAGTACGTGGCGGAGGGTACCTCGTACCACAACGAGCATCTTCTCTCCCTGTTCCGCTCCCAAACAGAACGAGGGAAAAATGACTGCCTATATGCCTCTGTACGAGCCCTAATCTCTCTTATCTTATCTTTGTGGTCTTTCCGCGAAATATAAGTTGGCAGCAGTAAAATTGTACTGCAGTCAGCCTCAAATGCTGGTTCTCTAAATTTCCTCGGTAGCGATTCACGAAAAAGAACGCCTCTTTTCCTCCAGTGACTCCCACCCGAGTTCCTGAAGCATTTCCGTAACACTCGCGTGATGATCAAACCTACCAGTAACATATCTAGCAGCCCCCCCTCTGCATTGCTTCTATGTCCTCTCTCAATCCGACCTGATAGGAATCCCAAACGCTCGAGCAGTACTCAAGAATATGTCGTACAGATGAACCACAACTTCCCAATATTCTACCAATGAAACGAAGACGACTATCCGCCTTTCCCACAACTGCCATTACATGCTTGTCCCACTTCATATCACTCTGCAATGTTAAGCCCGAATATTCAATCGACGTGACTGTGTCAAGCGCTACGCTACTAATGGAGTATTCAAACATTACGGGATTGTTTTTCCTATTCATCTGCATTAATTTACATTTATCTATATTTAGAGTTAGCTGCCATTCTTTACACCAATCACTAATCCTGTCCAAGTCATCTTGTATCCTCCTACAGTCACTCAACGACGACACCTTCCCGTACACCAAAGCATCATCAGCATATCTTCCGACACATAATTTTAATGAGCTTTTTAGATCATACAAGTTGGTTTTGTATACCATGACTACAGTTTATGATCTCTGGTAATCTCTGTTACTTAGCAAATATTTTATACTTGTAGCATATTTGTTTGCATAACCATCATCCGCAGCAACTGTTATAATCAAGTAGTATTGATTTCTCCGCCTTAAGCTTATTGCAATTATTACATTAAGCTGATTGTATGTACATTTTCGCAACCCATTATGAAAATATAATGATTAACAAACACGTTTTGACTTCCTGCTTAACAACACGTTAGTCCACCTTTGCTACGCAGTAAAGCAGCGATTACGGTGGCTTGGATTACACAGTCGGTGGTAGATTTCCGAAGATATTGAAACGTCCCCTTAGAAAAATTATAAATGACTGTGCTTAAGCTAACACACAATATTTTTAGCGCAACGCAATCTGACTTTCAATAATCCCTACAAAAGAATTGCCCTGACTAACAATAACCTATACCTTTCACAAATCACTTACCTCAGAAAAATCTTCTTTACTAGAACTACTGCAATACAGCGAGCTCCATTACTGCCAGCTAAATAAAAGATTCAAACTACTGAAGGCACTAACTACTGATAGGCATAGTTAGCAAATGAAAGATTTTGATAAAGAACAAACAATGTATTTACCTTAATAGTGTTCAAAGGTCATAATATATATAGCAGTTCATGACATCCAGCCTTACAAATTTATTGTCTCTGATGGACACACATCCAGATCATCCGCTCTCAAAACTCCGCCACAAATCTCCCCACATACACCACTGCTGGCGGCCCACCTCCAACCGCGAACACTACGCGGTGTTAACAGCCAACTGCCCAACACTACAATAGCGAATATTACAACAATGCCAACCAGCCACAGACTGCACACAGCACATCCAGTGATTTTCATACAGAGCGCTACGTGGCGTTACCAATATAAAAATCTAAACAGCCTACTTACAATATGTGGTGCCAATGTCTACGTACGGGTCACGCATTTGCCGTAAATTAGAAGCCTCTGGTTTGTGGGCGCGGAGGTGGCGAATTTGGTGGCCAGGACATCAACCTAAAATCTCTATCGAGCTCCACAAACCATTGTAGCACGATTTTGGCCTTGTGACACCGAGAGTTATACTGCTGGAAAATGCCAACTTCAGGGAAGGCAACAAGCATGATGGGATGCATGTGGTCCTCAGCAAAGCTCACGTAGTCCGCAGCTGTCTTGGTGCCTTAGATTATCACTACATCCTTAAAACGAAAACTGTAAAAAGGGCTGCCTCGCTGGAAAGGGCTGCCTCGCTGGATTAGCCGAACTCGGCCAAAGACATTGCTAGCTAGGGCATAGCCACCTATGGTTAACTAACATACGCAAACAGCGACAAACGTCGGCAAGCCTCTGCATATCAGCAACACTGACTGGCAACTACCAGCTGCTATTAGTGCCGACCAACAAGCCACAGCAGGGACACCGACGAGCTCGCCCACAGAGGCACAAACAATCTACCAACATTCCCTCACACTGTGCCTCCGGTATATGACCTATCGGACACAAGATCAATAACAAACCTAACTGTTGCAGGATGCTGACGCTGAACGAGGACTCTGTACCAGCACCCAGCGCCAGCCGCCGAGCAGCACAAACGCACGTCATGGTATCGACACGCATGATACCCACTACTAACAAAGCCTATCCTTACACAACCTATCGCAGGCAGCAAGACAACCGCTACTGCTCTTGCCGCCCGACCTAACTCTCGCAGAGGTTTTTTTCCCTTGGCCCTTGCCTTGGCACTTTTTTTCCTCTGCCCTTCAAACCGCTACCCTTCGTCAGATTTCGACCAATCTATCTCCAGATGAGCGCGTATTAATGGTTAACCCTAACCAGACGTACGCAAACATCGCAGTACCCACATCCTGCGACACCTCACTTTAGTGAATACTAACGCTTATGCAGAGATGCCAGTAGACCTTTTGTGTTGGCCATCATGCCGGTGTGAGCATGGAGGGGCTCCAACTCTATTTAAAAAAAAAGGATTAGCCGAGCGGTCTTAGGCGTTGCAGTCATGGACTGTGCGGCTGGTCCCGGCGGAGGTTCGAGTCCTCCCTCGGGCATGGGTGTGTGTTTGTCCTTAGGATAATTTAGGTTAAGTAGTGTGTAAGCATAGGGACTGATCACCTTAGCAGTTAAATCCCTTAAGATTTCACGCACATCTGAACATTTTGTAAAAAGAGTTACTACACTCGGCACCTCTATCATTGAGTCCAGTCTGAAGCTGTAGTTTCTTCTATTACTTTCTTGGGGGCCCTTCTCTTAGCAGATCCAACGCCTTCTTCGTAATAAATACTACTGTAATGTCGCCTTTTCAACCAATATTAGTTTGAACAAAATTTTTATTCAGAATTTAAAATCGACCCGTTCCCTTTTAAAACTCTGGTGTCTATAGGGTTCTTTGCGACACCTGCTCCTCTTACCACATAGGACAAACAGGACGTGCCTTAAAAGTCAGATATAAGGAACATCTTTCAAGAAAAAATGCTACTAACACCCGAAATTCGTCTTTTGATGACCACCTTCCAATTACAGGTCACGCACCAAAAGCTGTTCACGAGATCAACATTTTGCACACTGAGAAGAAGGTCGTAGATTAGGTATTCTCGAAGAATTAGAAATTTTTAAACATCTCATTCTTGATGAGCGGCTACAATTACGTAATAAAAGCTTCTTCAAAGGTATAAAGCCGTTACTTGATACTTGATTTCGTATTCCCTCATGAAGTTACTGAAGTACTTCTTCTAAGTCGATTCATAACTGTTTGTTCATTAAATGGTTTATATCAACCACATTTCATGTTAAACCGTTTTTCTATTCGCTGAGGCATTCAGCTCCTTTGGTAATTCTGTAATGGCGTTTATCAGCTTTTAAACTGTATTTCTAACCTCACATACAGACAAATTGTTGCCTATCTACTGCAGTCAGATAAAGTATTGCCTCTTACTTCTTGTGTTACACATTTCACCTCACTATATTTGGAATGTCAAGTAGCCGGTTTGTATTTGCGGCTACTAGATGGCACTTTTGGTGTAATGTTCACCTGCCCGCAATTGCCGACGCGGGTGCATCAGTCTGACATGTGGTGCAGCCCTTAGTGGTCTGCCTCCATGACTTCTATTTTAATATTTTGTGACTAAAGCGTTATCGTTTCATATTTATTTTAAACGTGACATGCCAGTTTTAAATGTTTTATTTCTGATGAAGGCATTCTTAGAAGTGGCCAAAACCTAGGTCAAAAAGAATTCATAGGGTGTAGAAAAATATCCGCTACCAGCCACAATAAAAGGTTATTCATTTGTCGCTCGACCGGTTTCGGGCTTGCGCCCATCCTCTGGTGTTTAAACACTCATGTAAATATTTATACTGTTAGAGATCACTGTATAGATGTATAAACATCTTATCTTCACGTATTTCATGAAATATACAAAAACAGAAACTAAATATCCTCTTATATAATAACAAAGTAATATTCTATAGAAATTCGATGTAGCAGTCACACAACAGTCCAAGTGTCATATCGTAATTTGTAATAGTCGCCGGCCGCGGTGGTCTCGCGGTTCTAGGCGCGCAGTCCGGAACCGTGCGACTGCTGCGGTAGCAGGTTCGAATCCTGCCTCGGGCATGGATCTGTGTGATGTCCTTAGGTTAGTTAGGTTTAAGTAGTTCTAAGTTCTAGAGGACTGATGACCACGGCAGTTGAGTCCCATAGTGCTCAGAGCCATTTTTGTCATAGTTATATTGTAAACACAAGCTGTAACTGTCATTGTACAATTTGTAACAGCTTTCAAAATTTCATGTGTGTAACATCATTGTACGTCCTAGATCTAAGTTCTCTGACAACAGTGTGGCTCAAAACAGTTCTAATAGCTTTTTAAGTTTCTATATGTCCAACACCCTTGCATTTCCTGTGGCTAAGTTCTTTGACCATAACCTACATGTTTCTGTATGAGCAACATCTTTAAATCCGCTAAGTCACAGCCCACATGTTTGTAATCAAACATAGTGTATTTCACGAGTGCACATCGTAATTGTTAAATATGTAGCTAAACTTGGTAAAACTGAAATATGGACGTGAAAATGATAATAAGTGTCTTCACAGGGTAACTACAATAATGGCGCTTCATCTCTATGTAAGTACAGATATATTTTCGTCGAATGCTGCCTTGCCACTTAAAATTGTCCCCCTTGTATCTGTTGAGCCAACACCAAATAATTTTTTTGTATTTATACAGTGATCTCCAGCAGTATAAACATATACATGAATGTATAAACACCTGAGGATGGGCGCAAGCCCGAAACCGGTCGTGTGACAAATAAATAACATTTTATTGTGACTGGTAGCGGATATTTTTCTGCACCCTATAAAGGAACAGTCTCGAAATTCGACAGCATCCACTATGGATAAAATCAAAAAGACTTCATTTTCGCGGCCGACGGCTGCACTGTTTTAATCTTATCAAATGAATGTGCCGCATTCAGCCGTCGTCCTGCGCCCTTTACAGTACTGCACAGCTTCGAGTCTCCGTTTTCCTGGATGACTGCGTATCTGGACTCGGCCATCGACGAGGTGTAACATCATATGCGTTCCGTCCTACCACGCGACTCGTTTCCATTGATCCATGGTCGAATCTCGCCGATACAGCAGCCACTCCATCTGAAACTGACGATATCGTTGGGGCAAAGTAGGAAGACCTGGGGGTCGTTTGCAGCGGTGTCCTCTGTTCAGCACGCTGAACTGTGTGCTCCGAAATACGTGTGCCTGCACCAGCATTGTACCTTGTTGTCAGATAAGCCACAGATGATCACCTATCCTGCTTTAAAAGTGGGCAAGCCGCTCTAATTTACTTGCACTGCCAGCAACAATATTGCACAAATGCTCGTGACGTAAGTGAATGTCAAAGTCACTTATGTCAATGAATTTCCCCATTTTCGGACCGCATCGTTGCTAGACTAATTACTTATTCGTCTCTGTCTCGCTTATACTGTGCATATTATGTGACTACATAAAATGAGAGAGGTGGAAAAGAGTAAGCAAACAGTAAACTGTTTAGAATTTCAAAAGTAATCACCATAACATACAGGGTTATTACAAATGATTGAAGCGGTTTCACAGCTCTACAATAACTTTATTATTTGAGATATTTTCACAATGCTTTGCACACACATACAAAAACTCAAAAAGTTTTTTTAGGCATTCACAAATATTCGATATGTGCCCCTTTAGTGATTCGGCAGACATCAAGCCGATAATCAAGTTCCTCCCACACTCGGCGCAGCATGTCCCCATCAATGAGTTCGATAGCATTGTTGATGCGAGCTCGCAGTTCTGGCACGTTTCTTGGTAGAGGAGGTTTAAACACTGAATCTTTCACATCACTATGCGTGAAACTTGCCCGCACGCGTTCAACCGTTTCTTCGCTCACTGCAGGCCGACCCGTTGATTTCCCCTTACAGAGGCATCCAGAAGCTTTAAACTGCGCATACCATCGCCGAATGGAGTTAGCAGTTGGTGGATCTTTGTTGAACTTCGTCCTGAAGTGTCGTTGCACTGTTATGACTGACTGACGTGAGTGCATTTCAAGCACGACATACGCTTTCTCGGCTCCTGTCGCCATTTTGTCTCACTGCGCTCTCGAGCGCTCTGGCGGCAGAAACCTGAAGTGTGGCTTCAGCCGAACAAAACTTTATGAGTTTTTCTACGTATCTGTCGTGTGTCGTTACCATATGTCAATGAATGGAGCTACAGTGAATTTATGAAATCGCTTCAGTCATTTGTAATAGCCCTGTAAATCATGTATCCCACGGTGAGACAAGATGGTCAGTTGCGGTTGCCTACTGAACTATAATTGTAGCCAGGCGTGCTCCTATTCGTCAGAAGCAAATCGACGCACAAGAGTGTCTTTCTTCAAGGCTCCAAAAATGTGGAAATCGCATGGTGAGACATTGAGACTGTATGGAGGAAGTGAAGGGCATCCTAGCGCAATTTCTTCAGCGTAGGCAAAACACCTGCCAACAAAATGCCCGAGGGCTACATCCCGCCGAAGTTTTTCCATCTGTCTCGTTTTCATTTGGCTGCCCCACCGTATGTGAGTACTGCCCTCACTAGCTCACGACGACTTTGAGTACGAGATTATGACTTAGGTTTTTCTCACATTCTTCAGAAGCAAGCGATTCGCCCTCGGTTGCATAGCAGCTGCATTTTTGTGCACCTAACGCTACCAACGGGTTTGCGTATCTATAGAGAAATAAAACTGCGACGGACAGCTTCTAAGAGCTAATCTCACGTTAGGTGAGTCATAATCGCTGCGCCAATTTGCTTTGGTTGGTTTCCAACCATTCTTTTGGTGTTAGTGAATTACCTCTGTCGACGCAGTAGTTCAAAGTACCGCTATTCGGACACCGTCTTCAACAGAAATTGATCATGGAATTAATACAAATTAATTAACACATCGACATATAAAAATGTTGTCAATCAAATACTCGTCATAAAAATATTAATCACTTTCCGTAAACGCTATGACACAAAATACATTACACATTAAAACTCATCAGATTAAATGATGCCAACCTATATGCGTAATGACGACGCTTCACGTAACCCTTATGTTTCTAGCACTACCATCCACATAATGTCAACCCAGTTCAGACTTATCTGAGAAACTTGCTTTTAGCCGGCCGCAGTGGCCGAGCGGTTCTAGGCGCTTCAGTCTGGAACCGCGC
The DNA here is from genome assembly GCF_023864345.2 of Schistocerca serialis cubense. NCBI lineage: Eukaryota > Metazoa > Arthropoda > Insecta > Orthoptera > Acrididae > Schistocerca > Schistocerca serialis. Next base: position 1,195,284,629 of record NC_064638.1, read on the forward strand.
GACCGCTACAGTCGCAGGTTCGAATCCTGCCTCGGGCATGGATGTGTGTGATGTCCTTAGGTTAGTTAGGTTTAAGTAGTTCTAAGTTCTAGGTGACTGATGACCTCAAAAGTTGAGTACCATAGTGCTCAGAGCCAGCCAAACTTGCTTTTGCCTGAATAAATAACCGCCATTCCGTGAACGGTTCGTTTCCTACTATTAATCAATGAATAATAATACAGTAAACTGGATGTCATCCAAAGCAATAAATATAGTGTATGTTTAATTAATGAGCTACTTCCGTGACAGCAGGTTTAAACTATAACTACATAAACTCAACATAACAAGTTAATAAACTTCAGATATTAAATTACGATTCATTTAGAGAGATCTGCATTTTGTCTTCACATACTCATTGTTTAAAAATTGTACACATACACTAAAGGGCCAAAGAAAGTGGTATCGGCATGCGCATTCAAATATAGGGATATGTAAACAGGCAGAATACGGCGCTGCGGTCGGCAACGTCTATATAAACAACAAGTGTCTGGCGCAGTTGTTAGATTGGTTACTGCTGCTACAGGCAGATTAACAAGATTTAAGTGATTTTGAACGTCGTATTATAGTCGACTCACGGGCGATGGAACTCAGCATCTCCGACGTAACGGTGTGGGGATTTTCCTGTACGACCATTTCCCGGATGACCATTTCGCGAGTGTGCCGTGAATATCAGGAATCCCGTAAAACATCAGGTCTCCAACGTCGCTGCGACCGGAAAAAAGATCCTTCAAGAACTGGACTAACGAAGACTAAAGAGAATCGTTCAACGTGACGGAAGTGCAACCTTTCCACAAATTGCTGCCAAATTCTTTGCTGGGTCATCAACAAGTGTCAGCTTGCGAACCAATCAATGAAACATCATCGGTATGAGCTTTTGAAGCCGAAGGCCCACTCTTATACCCTCAATGACTGCACGACACAAAGCTCTACGCCTCGCTTGGGCCCGTCAACACCGACATTGAACTGCTGGCGGCTGGAAACATGTTGCCTGGTCAGACGAGTCTCGTTTCAAATTGTATCGAGCAGATGGACGTGTACGGGCATCGAGAAAACCTCATGAATCTACGGACGCTGCAAGTCAACAAGGGACTGTTCCGGCTGGTGGAGTTTCTGTAATGCAGTGGGGCGTGAGAAGTAGGGGTGATGTGGGACCCGTGATACGTCTAGATACGACTTTGACAAGTGACACGTACGTAGGCATCCTGTCTGATCACTCGCATCCATTCATCTCCATTGTGCATTCCGACGGATATGGGCAATTCCAGAAGGACAATGCGACACCCCACACGTCCAGAATGGCTACAGAGAGGTTCCACGAACACTATTACGAGTTTAAACACTTTCACTGGCCACTAAACTCCCCAGTTGAGCATGTCTGCGGTGCCTTTCAATGTGCTGTTCAGAAGAGATCTCCAGCCCTCGTACTCTTAGGATTTATGGACAGTCCTGCACGATTCATGGTGTCTGTTCCCTCCAGCACTACTTAGTCGAGTCGACGCCACGTTGTGTTGCGGCACTTCTGCGTGCTCGCAGGGACCTTACACGATATTAGGCAGGTGTACCAGTTTATTTGGCTCTCAGTATACAAAGTTCTAACGCCGGGCCCCACGGGAATGTATGCACAGATAATGTACATGACTCCCGAAATTTCGACTTTGTTCCGTTCCTGGGAGCAATTCTGCTTAGATAGAAACAAAATCTGTCGCCATAACGCATGATTATTGAATAATTAAAGTTTAGTGATTGGTTTCGTTGTGTTTATTTATTTACACATATTAACTGACCTCCGAGTCATAAGTTTTATAATTTGCTGTTCGTCCCAGATATAACCATGTTTATTTCAGCAATTATGGCTAACGTAATTTCCGATACAAAAAAAACTCATATGTCGGCCAAATGGTGATTGCGGCGCTGCATCAGCAGACCAATGAAGTTAAAAGCATTTGCGGTATTCATATACATGCGAAAAAAGGAGCTACAAGTTAGTGAATAAAAGTAAGTGCGCCTAACCATTTATGAATCATAAACATAGAACTCTTGAGGCGAGGTCGCTAAGTGAGTTTTGTGTGTGTGTGTGTGTGTGTGTGTGTGTGTGTGTGTGTGTGTGTGTGAGTAAGTGATGGTGACATATATTTGTTTTTTGCACGGGGCACTTGTAGCGATCGAAACGGTCGAAAAGAACGTTATATCGACGAAGGTATATAATGAAGTCGGAACGGTAGTATGTGTCCATCTTGAAAGATATATGTGGTTCGCAAAATGCCGAATAGGTCGCTGATGAGAAAGTCATTGATTAGATACAAACTGACTAAGACTCCGATTTTAAGCGTTTCGGACATTGCCTTCACCAAATACCCTGTAACATCATGTTGCACATGCATACAAAAGTTGCATGTTGCAGTAGTAACGATATAAGCAGACTAAGTCTGCTTAAGGTCATAACTAACACAACATGTTACTTTTGGATCTATGTGACATGATGCTCCAAGGTATCTGATGAAAGCAATGTCCGAAACACTTACTATTGGGGTAATTAAGCCAGCTTGCATCCAGTCAGTGACTTTCTCCTCAGAGACATTTTCAACATTTTGCAGGCTGCACAAACACATGTATTACGCCCTGTGTAGATTGGTGAATGCCCTAAACCCAACTTAGTATAAAATAAAAGCATATAGAAAAGTGGCTGCTTGCTGTATTTCTTAATGTAATTATGTTAATAACATGCAGTTGTTCTTCAGAATGTCTTTTGTAATGTAACGCCAATATTTTGTGTCACAAGTGTATGCAACAGTACTCGAGATTTATGAAGTGATGAATATTTTTCCAGAAACGACTTTTAAGCCTATAAGTGAAAACTGATAAAGAAAAGACTTATTATTTTGTTGTCAAATGTAAATAATTTCCAACAACAATATACTTTCTTACCTTTATAAACAGTTTTCTGCAACGAATAATCATATGACGAAAGATAATACCACTAAAAGAAAGTACTGGCATCGTTTTCACTGTGAATTTTTTTCTTCTGTTCTCTATGATGTATGAAGCGGTTGAGATCAAAGATTAACCTAAAGTTTGTTCTTTTAAATATTGCAAAAAATAGTCGTGTTGTGTGAGGTGCAAGTAATGTAAAAATATAACGTGCAATTTACTACATGGAATTCTAGTGCACGGACTTTCATTTGTAATTAGATAAACTACTATGAATGTTTTGTGTCCGCAGCAAATAGGAAATCGACCATTAGCGTCTGGTACGGTGATACTGAATTATTGGTAACTGGTGAATAATATTGATATTGTAAGTCAGAACGGTGTAGGATTTTGACATTTTGAAACTTCTTTATTTAAATGAGTTTCCTACTTTCGCTTTACGTTTTTTTATCATGTCAACAGTGACCCACAATATTCTAGCACAACGCAATCTGACTGCTCAAAAAAGATTACAACCTGATTTCAAATAATTAATTCAAAAGAATGGCCCTGACTAAAAAGAAATCTTAACAATAACCTACACATTTCATTAAGCACTTACCTCACAAAAATCTTCATTACACGAACTACTGCAATACAGCGAGCGTCAATACTGCCAGCTAAATAAAAGATTCTAACTACTAAAGCCACTAACTACTAATAGGCATGTGGTTAGAAAAGGAAAGATTTTGTTGCAAACGAAGTAATGTATTTTTTTTACCTTAATAATGTAAACATCCGGTTCAAACACGAATATAAATCGTCATTGATATCCAGTACAAATATAGATAATCATGAATAATTTTCAGTCTCCAAGTCGGATACTTCCAGATTGTTAGCCTACGCTAACACTTCAGACCTCTACCCTCCATCAGTGCTAACTTCTCACATTTAACGTCCATCACTGCTGGCTGTTCACCTCCAACTGCCCAACACTACTTCCATCACTGCTGGCGACTAACTTTCAACCGCCAAACACTGCCAGCGATTAACTTCCAACAATGAGTCCGACCAGCCACAGAGTCTCTTACAAAGTAGAGTCATATATCCAATGCAAAGCGCTACACAGCGCTGCCAACACAGAAGCAGCCCACTTACAATTTAATCCAGCATAAAGGGAAAGGTTGATGTTATGGATTTTATACGAAAAATTACGTTGCTAAGAATATCAAGTCCAGGCTGTGTTTCGTCTGTCGCCATTACGTGGGCGTATAGAGCGGCACTTTCAAACTCCAGAAATAATCGAACATTAATTCTTTCGATCGATATTACAATATTTGAACTCCGAGGTCAAAAGCCACAGGAATTTATTATTTTCCTATTCTAACAGTGGAAATAACACTCAGTAGAGCAATCTGAAAGTTTACGTAAATGAAATAATTTTTTGTGGCTGGTGCATAAGATTAATTTTTCTCGGAATAATTTATCAGTGTCTTAAAAAAATACGTTTACGACACCAATGTTGCTATGGAAAGAAGTTGAGTTGTGTTATATTAATTATTTGGAGTATACATTTTAATGCCACTTAATGAATTAATGAAACAGCATTTCAGTATTTATTTGTAGTGATAAGGTATGACAAAATAATTAATTATAGTCTATCTCAGCAGCACATAAATAAGAATTATCAAAGATTATTTATTTCTTTCAACTAATACTATTATTCTTGCTGCTACATTTTCATACGTATTACAATAAAACGTACACACCACCACAACTTTGAGCAAACAGAACAAAACCCACCACACTTTCCCAAGTTCCTAATTTTAGTCTTACGGTTTATGTCCTTCAATAAAGGTTCAAAACAAGGCGCTCCAGCGTTCACATGCAAATTGTCGGTGCTGCACATGCACCAACAGCAGGAGGTGTTCATTCGAGTTTCGCTCGCCTCGCAGACATCTCATTACTTTGTTAATTAGGGAGTGCTCTGCCAAGTTGCAGCGGATGGGCATTTACTGTTTCTATCCGACCCCATCTCCTCGCAATCTACATACTCGCTGTGTTGTGAAGTTCCAGCTTCTGCGGCCTGGAAGCGAAAACGTTACCGGACCCGTGAAATGAAATTTCTTTACTGAGGAATAATAATAACAATAATAATAATAATAATATATGCCGAAAATGTCATTCTTCCACGCCTTTTCCCTACGTCCATTTTTATGGCCAGCAATTGTTGTTTTTATTCGACAACTTTTGCCACTCAGTACCGTTATTTGCAAAGAAAAAGATTCTCTCGCTCTCTCTCTCTCTCTCTCTCTCTCTCTCTCTTTCTGTCCCCCTCCCTCTAACACTGTACCATAAGCTTACGGCGTGTTGGCCCACATTTGTAAAGGAATACAGTAGTTATTCTGCGGGGCATGGATTCGGTAAGTCCTTCATAGGTACGTGGCACCAGAAATCTCCGCACAATTCGTGCATTTCCAGTAATCCATTGGCGTATCATTTGTGGGTTGGGAACTGGCACCTGATAGTGCGTTGGTGGCTGAGAAATCAACATGAGTTCGCTATAATGCTCCTCAAACGACTGTAGCGCGATTCTGGTCTTATGACACTGATCGTTATCCTAGTAGAAAATCCTACTGCCATCGGTAAATACATCTTACACGAAGCGATGTGGATGATCCTCAATAATATCTGCAATAACAACTGTCATTGTTCCATCGTTTACTGCAACAAATCCCATGCAAGTACAGTTAGAAGTCTCCTTCAAGGCATTATATTACCTCCTCCAACCAGCGTACGTGTTGTGGTGAATGTTTCGGGCAGCTGTTTGCCTGCATGAAAGCGTATCCGGAAGTACCTGTCGACCTGGTGTACCTTGCAGCCACAGAAAACACGCAAAGATCATTTTGTAGCAATTGTTACGTCATTGGAAAGACTCCGATGTGTATGACGAAATTTCATTTAGGGTTGTGCATTAGCCACGGATTTATTCACAAGTGCAATGAATAAGTTGGTGTTAGTTTCCAGATAGGTTGAAATATTCGTTAATAAAAGTAGTTTATGAAAAGGGTAAAAGATATAACGTAGACACTTACCGGCCAATTTCCTTGCCACCGAAGTTTCAAATGTTTTTGAGTAGAGAGTGCATAGGTGACCAGTGGCACACCCCAGTACACGTATTTTTCCGTCTGCCTTTGTTTGGATTAGGGAAGGGAACATCCACAGCAAAAGCAAATTATTGACTTTTATGGTAGGCGCTACCAGAGCTACACGACAGATTGAAGGCAGCAGGTGTTTTCCTTGACTTAAACAAAGCATTTGATGGTGTGCATCATACAAGAATTTTGAGTAAATTGGGATTTTATGGGATTAGGGGAAAACCTCAATAACTGTGTATTTCATATCTTGAAAATAGGGAGTAGAAGGCTATCATACAGTATCCACAAACAGGAAGAGATTTGAAATTGATTGGGGCCATGAATAGCGAGGGGTCCCTCAGGAGTTTATTTTACAGCCGTTGCTTTTGTTGACATACATCAATGGTAACCCGTGGTGATTAGTAATCAAAACCCCCTTGGTTCCGGATTCGAAACCCACCATCGCATAAATTTTGTTTAATAATCAGCATTAGCGGCCGAAGACTTCCAGCGTAAGAAGTCACTCTCTTTGTGCCAACGACCTTCTCAAAGAAGGCGGAGGAGCTGACAGAGATTTATGGACAGAGATTTATTGCCTTTGGGGAGAGAAACTGCCCCTAAAGACGGAATAATCAGTAATGATCAACGGTATGAGGATGTAGAAGGCAACGGCAGCCACTGATGTCAGATCTCCGGGAGGGGACTGCCAGAGTGAAGCTGACCACGAGAAAATTTGAAAATCCAACGAAAGCGTAAAGTTGTGTGAGTTAGGGCGTGCAATGCCAGAAGCTTGAATGTGGTAGGGAAGATAGGAAACATGAAAACGGAAACGCAATGGCTCAATCTAGAAATAGTAGAGATCAGTGAAGTGAAAGGGGAAGAAGAAAAGGATTTCTGGTCAAACGAGTATAGGGTAATATCAGCAGCACCAGAAAATGGTACAATGTGTGTAGAATTCGTTATTGACAGAATATAGGGCAGAGATTGGGTTACTACAAACAGTTCAATGATAGGGCTGTTCTTATCAGAATAGACAGCAAATCAACACTGACGACGATAGTTCAAGTATACATGCCGACGACGCAAGCTGAAGATGAAGAGGTAGAGAAAGTATATGTGGATATCTAAAGGGTAATACAGTACATAAAGAGAGACGAAAATCTAATAATCAAGGAGGACTGGAATGCAGTTGTAGGGGAAGGAATAGAAGAGCGGGTTACAAGAGAATATGGTCTTGGGAGCGAATACACCAAGAATCACAAGAGGAGGTGATATACTTGGAAACTGCCGGGTGATACGGGTAGATTTCAGTTAGATCACATCATGGTCAGGCAGAGATTCCGAAAACAGATACTGGATTGTAAGGTGTACCCAGGAGCAGATATAGACTCGGGTTGTGACGAAACAAGCGCTGTAGCATTTACAAGATACAGAGGCGAGAGATTGTGCCGGGACTTGCCCCAGTTCACTGCTACTAGCACCACATCATCGTAAAGCGCCTGTGCATAGCACACAAAGTATTGCGCCATAATCTAAGGAAGAAATCAAAATTTAAAATATTTCTTCCAAACGTTGTTAACATATACTTCAGTGTATTAATGTTTAAAATGTTAAATCTCAGAGCGATCAGATGAATGAGTTTCCGTAAATACAACGTTTTAAATAACAAACAAGTGGCGATAAATAATAAAGCTAAAAAGGCAAAAATTATTCAGAATGTGTAAATGTATGTCAAAATCAATTGTCACAAGTTTCAATTTGATAGAAGCAATAATTTCGTCGAAGTCGGTGTTTCTAAAAAAAATTGAATGCGCCAAATATTACACTTAGGAAGAAGGAAATTGGTATGAGGCGTCAGTTTGCTATAAAAACCTTAACTATGTGACCCCATTAAGCTACCTCTAATAATTTTCAAGTAATAATATTAGAACAAATAAGCCCTCGGTCACAAATATTAAGTCAAAATTGACCAGGTTTCGACGCTACTATGAGCGTCGTCTTCAGAGTTAGACTAACTGTTCTAAAACATATTAGGTATATAATACATTAATAAAATTAAAGTTTGTACTGACTGGAAAAAGATGCAGTACTTACAAGTCACGTTTTATTAATGTATTATATACCTAATATGTTTTAGAACAGTTAGTGTAATTCTGAAGACAACGCTCATAGTAGCGTCGAAACCTGGTCAATTTTGACTTAATATTTGTGACCGAGGGCTTATTTGTTCTAATATAATTCTGACACGGTCACTGAACCATAGCAGCTATGTTCAAAGTTTTAGTTTTCAAGGATTTTACTAAAAACAAAATCTGGAACAAAATCGTCGTTATTTGTAATAGAGTAAGTATCATTTATATTAATGATCGAAAGTTCTGATTACAGCACTTCATAACATCCATTAAATAGTGAAGATATAACAAGTTTCAATACCTTGATGTCAATAACAGTCAATACAAGGTCTCTTAAAGATGAAGATCAAAGGTCCACCGTTTGGTTCCGTTCTAAAAATTCTAGCCGGCAAAATGTAAATGCAGTCGAGCTAAAACTTTTTCTATAATTAATGTCAACTTAACTCCAGTCATATAAATAGATTGTAAATTGATTCAAGACGGAGCTATTAAATAATACGAGTCCGAAAATGCGGACATGTAGGTGCTGCCATCTGGGCTTAGAGCAGATGAGGGCAGATGTTCCGTTTGGTCGTCCGCTGCGCCCATACATATATAAATACGGCCTGAGTAGAAATGCTTCAGTTGATCGATGAAAGGAGGAAGTACAAAAAAGTTCTGAGCACCGAGCTATCACTCCGTGGCGTCAGTCAAACGCCGGCTTGCGCTCTGCCACCGGTGACATCACAGCCAGGCTGCTACTAACGCGTGTTCGATAAGAGTAGGAATTGAACTCGCGAGGATTGTGCACCGTTCTGGATCGCTTGGATTTCGCGGAAGCAACTGTTTTTGTGCCGCCCGTAATGTAAACGAACCCGCATGGCAAGTGGTGAGATTATTTTTCACTTTCATGGTGGGCAAATATCTTTGATTAGCAGAAGCCAGGGCTGAAGACTTACCATAGAGGTCGCCTCTGAGCTGCTCGTGGTGCTGTTTATGATAGAGAAATAATATGTCACGCGTGTGAAATTTTATCAAATATATGAATCAGTTAGAAGTCAAACTTCCATTTATAATCATAGTTCTTGATCCCATTGAGTAAGTTTCTTTCAGTGAGTCCATGAACAATATGGACTTGCAGAATGGAAATTATGGTCAGTATGTTCTCCATTTCTCCCTGGCTGACAGCAGAAATAGTTTTCAGGGTCTTGTAAAAGACGGCGATGAACACACAAATACAATATTTCAAATTATTATCAACCAGCCGCCCCACAGGATCACAATGTAATAGTGATGAACAGTAGGCTGAAGTTTAAGAGGTTAGTCAGAAAGAATCAATCGCAAAAAAGTGGGATATGGAAGTACTAAGGAATGACGAGATACCCTTGAAGTTCTCTAAGGACATAGACACAGCAATAAGGAATAGCTCCGTAGGCAGTACAGTTGAAGAGGAATGGACATCTCTAAAAAGGGCACTCACAGAAGTTGGAAAGAAAAACAACGGTACCAAGAAGGTAACTGCGGTGAAACCATGGATAACTGAAGAAATGCTTCAGTTGATCGATGAAAGGAGGAAGTACAAAAAAGTTCTGAGACTCTCATGAATACAGAAACAAGAGTGCAAGTCGCTATGGAATGAAATAAATAGGAAGTGCAGGGAAACTAAGACGAAATGGGTGCGTGAAAAAGAAATGATTGTCGGAAGGAAGGACTCAGCATATAGGAAAGTCGAAACAATCTTCGGTGAAATTAAAATCAATGATGATAACATTAAGACAGCAACGGTAATTCCTCTGTTAAATGCACTATAGCGAGCGGACAGGTGGAAAGAGTACGTTGGAGGCCTCTATGAGGGGGAAGATGGGTCTGATGTCATGGGAGATGAAATGTGATTTCGAGCAGATAAGGGATCCAGTATTAGGGTCAGAATTTAAGAGATCTTTGGAGGACTTAAGAACAAATAGGGCAGAAGGGATAGATAACATTCCATCAGAATTTTTAAAATTAATTGGGAAAATGGCAACAAAATGCGTACCTTAAGAGGTATGAGCACTTGTTCAATAGGGGAGATGTGTTTCACCACTAATGAAGCTGAACAAGTGGGCATAGCTCCTCAGGGATTAGTTTGGTTCAAATGGCTCTGAGCACTATGGGACTGAGGTTATCAGTCCCCTAGAACTTAGAACTACTTAAACCTAACTAACCTAAGGACATCACACACAACCATGCCCGAGGCAGGATTCGAAAATGCGACCGTAGCAGCAGCGCAGTTACGGACTGAAGCGCCTAGAACCGCTCGGCCACTCCGACCGGCAGGGATTAGTTTTACAGACCGTGTTTAGTAGAAATATTTTTTGTCTCTTGCATACAAAGAGCTCTGAAACTTGTCGACGCACTGTAGCGCCGTTGGATGACGTTTCCGTACATGGGTTCCTATGTAAAACTAATCCACTAAGTCCCCTCTACAACCTCTAGAAGTGTGTAACACGAATTGTGAAGCACCCTGTATGTTTCGTACTTGTATCTTATTAAAGCAGAGTTTTATCCCAGTGAGTGTGGGAAATTATACTCTCATATACACTCCTGGAAATGGAAAAAAGAACACATTGACACCGGTGTGTCAGACCCACCATACTTGCTCCGGACACTGCGAGAGGGCTGTACAAGCAATGATCACACGCACGGCACAGCGGACACACCAGGAACCGCGGTGTTGGCCGTCGAATGGCGCTAACTGCGCAGCATTTGTGCACCGCCGCCGTCAGTGTCAGCCAGTTTGCCGTGGCATACGGAGCTCCATCGCAGTCTTTAACACTGGTAGCATGCCGCGACAGCGTGGACGTGAACCGTATGTGCAGTTGACGGACTTTGAGCGAGGGCGTATAGTGGGCATGCGGGAGGCCGGGTGGACGTACCGCCGAATTGCTCAACACGTGGGGCGTGAGGTCTCCACAGTACATCGATGTTGTCGCCAGTGGTCGGCGGAAGGTGCACGGGCCCGTCGACCTGGGACCGGACCGCAGCGACGCACGGATGCACGCCAAGACCGTAGGATCCTACGCAGTGCCGTAGGGGACCACACCGCCACTTCCCAGCAAATTAGGGACACTGTTGCTCCTGGGGTATCGGCGAGGACCATTCGCAACCGCCTCCGTGAAGCTGGGCTACGGTCCTACACACCGTTAGGCCGTCTTCCGCTCACGCCCCAACATCGTGCAGCCCGCCTCCAGTGGTGTCGCGACAGGCGTGAGTGGAGGGACAAATGGAGACGTGTCGTCTTCAGCGATGAGAGTCGCTTCTGCCTTGGTGCCAATGATGGTCGTATGCGTGTTTGGCGCCGTGCAGGTGAGCGCCACAATCAGGACTGCATATGACCGAGGCACACAGGGCCAACACCCGGCATCATGGTGTGGGGAGCGATCTCCTACACTGGCCGTACACCACTGGTGATCGTCGAGGGGACACTGAATAGTGCACGGTACATCCAAACCGTCATCGAACCCATCGTTCTACCATTCCTAGACCGGCAAGGGAACTTGCTGTTCCAACAGGACAATGCACGTCCGCATGTATCCCGTGCCACCCAACGTGCTCTAGAAGGTGTAAGTCAACTACCCTGGCCAGCAAGATCTCCGGATCTGTCCCCCATTGAGCATGTTTGGGACTGGATGAAGCGTCGTCTCACGCAGTCTGCACGTCCAGCACGAACGCTGGTCCAACTGAGGCGCCAGGTGGAAATGGCATGGCAAGCCGTTCCACAGGACTACATCCAGCATCTCTACGATCGTCTCCATGGGAGAATAGCAGCCTGCATTGCTGCGAAAGGTGGATATGCACTGTACTAGTGCCGACATTGTGCATGCTCTGTTGCCTGTGTCTATGTGCCTGTGGTTCTGTCAGTGTGATCATGTGATGTATCTGACCCCAGGAATGTGTCAATAAAGTTTCCCCTTCCTGGGACAATGAATTCACGGTGTTCTTATTTCAATTTCCAGGAGTGTACATAAACTTCAGTTAGAAGTACGAAACGTGTCTTATCTGTGATTACATGTTTGCAGTCGGTGTCTCAATGGCGGAACTTCATCGAATTGCTATAAGCTGGTGTTATGGTGGCTGCAGTTGTTGTTGCCTACTTTGGCCCAAGTAAACAGGTACTCGTCTGCATTCAATTTCTTCTTTCTACTTGTAGACAAACTAAACGGCTTGTCTGGAACCAAGGTACCCTAGCGAACCTTAGTTAGTAGTCCTGTACTCTCCGCTTTACTCCACGTCTTCCGAGCCAAGATGTTTGCATCAGGGAAAGCTTCATGGCCACCACAGTCTGCGCGGTTCCCCCATACAACAGCCAAGGTCAACCATGTACTGCCTCTAAAAACAGCACTAACATCACATGTGAACTGCATTCTCAGTCCACGAATGACATTTGGACGTACCAAGCAGCTGCTGCTTATTGAACTGGCCAGCAAGGTCGATGTCTATTGCTTTCAAAGACCTGTACACAGGAACACTGCGCCGCCAACAGCGGCGATAACCACGTCGCACAGCCATTGTAGAGGTACGTGACCTTTCTCCTATATCACGTAAAATGTTGTCTACAGTCAGACACTTTCAATAACTTACTAATCAGTATGACATTGGCAGAATATCCACAGCGCACATTCACACCAGTTTTCCTGATATGTGACGCAGATGTGCAGATGTCCATGACGCTGACACAGACACAATCGGAATGGAAATTACTCATTGACTGACTCAAAGAAGTTAATAAAAAATTAACACAAGCTGATACTGACATTATGACTAAGAATGCTGGCGACAGGTTCTCACTGAGATATCAGCCATGTCGTAGCTTTACCTGAACTTTGCTACATACGTCTCACTCTTATGATTGTAGGATGCAGACAGAAGATCTTTGGATGAGAAAATATATGTATATACTGGCTCAATGGTATTCCTTGATCTTGGGAATTAGATAACAGTTTGTATTGTATGGTACTGTATTGAACTGGGGACCTAGAAACGACGGATAGGCTTCTTCCCCGCTGTAACCCTCAGTGGGCCACAAACCCACAACAGGCTACAGCAGTGCACCACTCACCCCATCGCCACCTTACACCGTACCCAGAGTTGTTGCGCAGTTCGGTCCCCATCCCCAGTGGACCCCCCCCCCCCCCCCCCCCCTGGTAACGTCTTACACCAGACACCAGACAAGTGTAAACCCAAATGTTTGAGTGTAGAGTAATTATGGTGTACGCGCTCGTGTACACAGCGTTTGCGCAGCAATCGCCGACATAGTGTAACTAAGGCGGAATAAGGGGAACCAGCCTGCAATCGCCAAGGCAGATGGAAAACCGCCTTAAAAACCATCCACAGACTGGCCGGCACACGGGACCTCGACACTAATGCGCCGGGCGGATTCGTCTTCCCGCTCGGGAAGCAGTGCGTTGGACGGCACAACTAGTCGGGAGGGCTTAGATTATAGTTTACCAAACTATAGGCTAAATATGTAATGATGTAGAAGACCTATTGGTTCCAGCAATGAATTGGTTTAACTAAAGGATACTGGTTGTTGATTGGAAAATTAAATCCTCGAAACTATTTCGTTAGCACATTGCATGCCTCCGTGGTACGTTATCTGTTTAAACGTAAAGTAACCATATTTAAAATAACCTTAATTTATTCAATACTTTAGTTAACGACTTAATTGAATACTACATAGCGACACATAGTTCAGAGAAATCAGTACAACAAAGCTATGAAATGAAATTCTAAAATCTAAGAGGAATTTTGGCTCAAATGACAAAAGTAATTTTGGATGGGTGTGATGCTACCTTTGTAATGAGTGTGAATACAGTTAAATGTACTGACCACCTTACACTGACTTTACCATTACACATTGTGGTAACAATTTCAGTTATGAGTTATAATTTATAAATTAAATATGGGTTACATCAGAACTAACTGTACCACTGTAAGCAATGGATTTAATATTACACCTGAATAATAAATTAATGAGAGATGTTTTATGTATTTCGAATGTCTTTAGTATACACACAGTGTGTATTGTTCGATAGGAATAAGCTAATAACACTTGGAATAGTTCCAACTTGTTACTTTTCAAGTAGCTCACCACACAATGACGTTTCTTGTCGCTCCTGTTAGTCGCATATTGTTTTCGCTGACAGGGAGCGCACTTTTGAAGCAAATTGCACAGTAATTTCAGCCGTGTTTTTGTAGCTCATCTTCGCTTTAACTCATCACCGTATGTCTAGGATCACCCGTTACGATTATCGTTTCGTTGTTAATTTCTTCCTGTGAGTTTGGTTTAGAACTAATCGCCTCCGGATCTAGAACGGATGTATCATAACGATTCAGTGGCATCGGTCACGAAGGTACTCTATGCGACGATATCGAAGAAATACAGAGCCGTAAGTCATATTAGGCCGACCAGTGACTAACGGACTTTCATTCACGACGTTACTACCTGTATTCCCTATAACGTGAAGTCACTACAGGATTCTCTACGGTAACGTGCTGTACGTGCAGCGATACGACACACCGCGGTGTCCCACATACCGGCGATGTTTCTGCGACGCCGGAGTCACTTCAGTGGCTGTGAGACGGAGTAAATGGGACCGCGAGCAAAGAGCTAGAGCTCACATGGTGGTAAAAAAAAGGAGAGGGGAAAAAAGAGGGGAGGGAGGAGCTTTGTGTACACTTGCACTAGCGCGAGCCGCTGCACAAAGAATTCGCAACAAAGCTCCGGAAAATGAAGTCTTTTGAAAACCTTTTCCCCACCGCCTGAGAACACATTCCTCCCGATGGCACACACAGCACTGGCAGGAATCCTTATTGCGCGGATTCAGCAGCTAATAAGCTTTCGACTGGTCGGAAAGAGGGGCTGAAACATTTCTACTGCTACAGACTGGCAAAATTGTGAAGGAATTCACATTCTCGGAACGGTGTGTGCTTGAGCTCACGGTCTGTGAATTTTGCTACCGTCAAAGAGGAAATATCAAACGTGGTCTCCCTGCACATTTTTACTGGATACGAACAAGAGTCCGTTCTGATATTATTATTGTCTTTCAAGTTCTTATTTAGCTTCCAGCCTATTCGAAGATTTCCTGCTCACGCAAAACTCGCTTAGGCTCGTTTCCTATGTCTAGGTCACTTTGTCATTAGTTATTTACTAGTTATTCCCTTCGACACATTGCTATGGCTCAGTCTGGTTAAACGGAAAAGAGAAAACACAAGTTTCAAATACGTACCTCCTCCTTCCCCCTCCCTGCGCCTCTCTCCGCTTCTTCCGCCTTCCCACTCTCTCTATCCATCACCTCCTCTTCCCCTTTTCCTCTTCCCCACCCTCTCTGACCTTGAGCATCGTTTATTGTTATTGAAAATTCAGATTCTGTAGCAGTATTCTAGTCTGTAGCTGCTGATAAGCCATAAATACTGCTTTCTATAAATGTTTCACTGTCAAATATTGCATAATATATCATACATATATTAAAAATATATAGCTTATGTCATTCGAGTATTACGTAAAAATTTGAAGTAAACCAGTCAAGACGTTCCCAAGATTTTTGAAATTAGCGTTTCCCCTTTATATATTACGTATCTGTTTATACATTCCATATATTAAAAATAGGTACACGAAACATTTGCATGTTACAGTTCAACGTTGTGTTGAAATTTCGAAATTGTCGGTGAAGAACTTTAGGAGATTTAAGATTTTGAACAAATGTACATTTATATTTTTGTGTAGATATCTCCTACAATTATTACATATATATTGTATATCATTATCATGTGGCGCTTCAATGGGAATATAAAAACAAGAACGTATAAGAAAGCAACGTTGTGTCAAAATTTCAAAGCAATCGCTGGAGAACTTCTGGAGATGCACGATTTTGAACAAATTAATATTTACATTTTCATTCAACGTATTATATGTACTGTACGGCGCTACAGACAACAAGACGCGCCTTATTTTTAAGCATTTTTTAAATAACATTTTTACAATTTTTGTTATTAGGTTGCTAAATTCTGAGTTTATAAAACCGAACTGACCTTTAAACTCTCTGCAAATCGTCCTCTGAACTTTCTTCTTCTTCTTCGTCGTCGTCGTTATCATCATCATCGTTTTCCTCTTCATATATAAAATGGCCTTCACTGCCACTGAGATCGTTTCTTACGCCGCACTTCTCCAAAGATTTCACGGTAATGTCTTCTCTCACTGTACACCGCGACGATTCTATCCATTGACGTACTTGTTTGATTGTAGGTCGTTTTAAAGTTCCTTTCGGCGTGAATTCATGTTTGGATTCACGCGTCACCCACTTGTCCAGTCCTCTCTCACATACAGTTTTTTTTTAATCGAAAACTCAAGAGGTTGAAATTGCGAAGTAAGTCATCCCGGAATAATAGTAAGCTCTGTATTTTCCTGTCTCAATTTCTCTTTCACAGAATTTTTCACATGACCACTAAACTGTTCTAACTGAAGAATTCTTCTTCAATAAACTACCTTTCCTTCTCTCCACACTCTGTTAATCCATAATTTCATAACAGCCTCGTCCAGCCAACCCTTTTCATGTCCGTAAACAACAACATCTGGCGGTGTTTCAGAAGGTTCTGGCATTGTTTTGCTCTTCAAACTGATCACCGGATAAAGTCTACTAGCGTCAGCCCAACACGAAAGGACAACAGTGTAGTGCATTTCTTCATGTCCACTTGTTTTTATAGTTACAGTTTTAGCGCCTTTCATGTAAATAGTTCTGTTACTCGGCACATCACCTGTTATTCGTTATTTGGCTTATTTCCACACTGATTTCCTTTCGATGTTGAATAATAAAGTGACAGAAAGATAATATTTTCCCTTCATACTCGCGTACCATTTTCTGAGATATTTTGGTGTTGGTTTGCATGCTAACTCCATGACGCTTCATAACCCTCTAACACGAAGCAACTCCACTCTTGAAGTCTGCGAAGTTCCACTGTACCGCTGGCTTACGACAGTGTACGTCAATAATTTTTTTATTAATTTCAATGCCATTTTGACGTAGTCCTTGAATAAATTTCAATACTTCATCTTCTAGTTTTGGACATTTTGCATTCAGTCCTCAATTTGCACATGTCATCTTCCTCGTTTTTTTTCAGTTGTTCCTTACTAGCCCGCCTTTCGTGAATCTTTTTTTTTCTGTTGGCGGAGGGCCCAAATACCGCTCAGCTACTCTGCTTCATTGTTCTACTCCACAAGCTATTACTTTCAATTTATAGCTCGCATCATATGAACGAACACCTTTTACTTTTTTTCATTACGAAACAAGCTACTAACAAAAATATTGTACTGTTACCGATAACACAAATCACTTTCAATTCAAGTTCACTGGCACCGTAGACTGCAGTGATGCAGCATACGCTGGTCAGTGTTCTGGATTTGTGATGGTGAGGAGAAAGAGAAAGACTGTTAGCAGGCTTGTGAACCCCTGCAACTCATGTTCGTCACATTGGTGCACTGCTGCTCCCATATGAATCCAATGTTGCCAGACAGAGATTTTTAAGACTGGCGGGATTTTTAAATGGACATTTTTTATTAATTTCGAGTATAACAGGCATGTGAATTTTGGAGGCAATTTTCCGAAGGAAAAAGTGCGTCTTATATTCCGTAAAATATGGTATATAGGTTTTGTTCGAACTCACCAACTGGAATGTCGTAACAACCATCAAGTCTTCTTTCTTCATTCTTCCCTATTTTGCCAGTACCTAATATTCTCCCTGTGTTTTTTTCCCTCTCTCTGATTCCTGTCCATGTTGTTCCTGATTTCATGTGCTTTTTTGTTCTGCCTGTAATGCCTACAGCGTTGAAGGGGGCTGTAATAAGGCCGTTACATTTCTTCGTGTTACTTTTGACTTGTTTTACCAAAAATATATGGTCACCCAATGCTTAATACGCGATAAAAGATCGTAAGTAACATCACATGCTGAAAAAATATATCTATTTCGCCTTACATTTGAATCTGCAGAGCCACCACATCCTTCAGAGACAGTAACAGCAAACGATAGAGACAATATCGGTAATCTTGCTATTACAAACTTTAGTCTTGCTACTAGTCTCGATCTGGTTGCTAGGCCCTGTCTGTCATAGCCTGAGTGAGTCAGTGACTGAGGCCCTCCGGTCAGCAGCGGCGGCCTAGATACTTGCTGTCGAGAGGGCGTTGGCGGCCTGTTGCTTGTCGGTGTGTCTCTGGGCTCTCTCGTGATAGTCGCGCCTGATCCAGCGCCTACTATCGATCTTCGCGCTACATCTTCGCCAACGAGTGTGCTGGCGACAGCTTACACCAGCACAAAAACTGCATCGGTTACTTTTGGTTTGATGCTTAGCACAACACGTTTCGAGAATTTATTCTCATTATCAAGTGCATTTGTACATCTGGTTTCATGAATATATTTGGTGATATTTTCATGTGCAATTTTCTGCGTCTCTTGCGCCCTTTTGTGGTTAGAGTGTGATCGGAAAATCGGACAATATGACTCTTTAATAAACCTCGAAGATTTCTCTTATTTTATTATGGTTCGTTCCCCACTATGTAGATTGGTGCCAATAAACTATTTTCACATTTGGATAAGAAAGTTGAAATCGAAAGTTCGTGCGAAGACCTCGCCGCGATGAAAAATGGCCTTGTTTTAATGACTGCCACCCCAATTCGCGTAAGTATTCGTTTTTCTGCGACCTGTTCGAGAGTGGAATGGTAGAAATACTGTGAAAGTGATCCTACGAGGCACTTAAGTAGGAACTGCAAAGTACTTCGGTTGATGTAGATGTAGAATCAACCAGGTACTCTTGTGTGTGTGTGTGTGTGTGTGTGTGTGTGTGTGTGTGTGTAATCTTGTTTGGTATACCTCATCCTTTCCAAAATCGTACAGGTAGAAGTACAATGGTGTGAGGTCAGACGATCGTGGTGGCCAATGAATCAGGCCACTTCTGTAAAATTCCCATCACGACACTTTTCATCTGGAAGCACTTAGACACCAATGTGGTGGTATGGGTTCAGGTTTGCGGATGTCCCACTTGCGGCACAGCTGACTCTTAGTACATATCGAGATAAATATCACTTTCGACGATAAAATCACTGAAAACGACTTGAGGAATGATACAGTTATGAAGAAATCTGCACCACACATTGATCTTGGGGCTGACCGTTCCCATGTTACATCTAATACGACGAAACTCTGATCCCCATAAACGAATGTTTGCCCAATACAAAAAAAGCTGAACCATCAGAGGAAGAAATCTTTTGCAAAAGTCATTGTTTGCTTCAGTCTTGCCCAGTATGTCCACTGTGAACTGTATGCGTTGAGGTTTGTCATTTGGCTTTTGAGTTTGAAATGGCTGCATCTTGTAGGCATAAAGACGTAACCTCTTAGGCAAGAGTTTGTGCATTTTTGATCTTGGCATTTTCATTTATCTATCCATTGTGACAACTGATTTTGTCGAACTCCTTGCAGCGCCTCCTGTACATCGTCCAACTCGCTCCCACTGTTTACGGAGAACTCTGACTGTTTTCCTAAATAAACGACGCCAAGCCGGAATAGTTGTGACGTTGTGGTACTCTATCCCAGTACTGTCAGAAGATTGCACTTAAATGTCCTACTTCGTTTGTGTGAACTGGCTTCACAACGAGCTTTCTCTTGTGGCGTCCACATTTTCATCAGACTTTTGGTACCTGTAAAATAGAAAGCAGTTAATGAAAACATGAGTTACCTTGTCATGTGTTAAAAATTAGATGTTAATATATAGTGTAGTTTACAAGTTTATCATCAGATGCATGTCATTTTCTTCATCGGACATAAAATTACAACTTAAAAAAAGAATTTCAATGTCTCGAGTACGAGGGACGTTCAAAAAGTGATGCAACACTTTTTTCTCGGGCCATTGCGGTTTAAAAATGTGGAATTTGTGGTAGGTCATAACTGAACATTTCCATTTCGGCCTCTATAGTTTCATGAAATACCGATAAGTGGCGGTGCTACACATAACCTTCATAATGGCGTCTGTAACGGAGGTGCATTCCAAGCTCAACGCTGTCTGCGTTTTATTTGGCGGAAATCCATAGTATCGCAGATATTCATAGGCGCTTGCAGAATGTCTAGAGACAGTGAACAAAAGCACGGTGAGTCGTTGGGCCAGAAGACTGTCATCGTTGGAACAAGGTCGCACTGATCTCTCTGATCTCGCGCGCGCCGGCCAACTTTACACAGCTCTGACTCAAGCAGTCAGACACTGGGAATGGAGGTTATCGATGGATCACGGACACACACACACACACACACACACACACACACACACACACACACACACACACACACACACACACACACAAACACACACACACCCCTCACCGCACGACTTGACGTCTCTGTTTGGTAGTGCTGAGACATCTGTCCGCCAATTGAGGTCTTCAAAGTTGTATGCCCTTTGGTTTCTTCGTCGCCTAACAGAAGACTATAAAGAGCTTCCATGTGTTAGGCCCAATGCACTCCTCGGGAAGCAGTGCATGACTGATGGGGAGGTTATTGAGGCAGCAAGACACTGGCTCTGACATCGATCAGTGGAGTGGTACCATGCAAGCCTCCCAGTAAGGTGTTGTATGGCCGTCACATTAAAAGGAAATAATGTTGTTAATAAGGTTTTGTAGGCAAAAGAGTGCTGAATAATTTGGTGTATTGGAGTGCCGAATAAGGCCAACCTGCTCTCTGAAGAGATAATGTGTTGCATTGCATATTGAAAGATTTTCGTATATGTGGTGCACCTATCAAGAACGTAAAAGAAACAAGAGGTAGTGTTTATATGAGGAGTGTTACAGCAGCAAGTGCATCTAAGGGTTCGAGCTGCATTCCACTGGGTAGTAAGGGCATTCGGATGGTCATAGATTTGTCGGTATCTATATCACGCCACGCCAAATTATTCCATTCCCCAGTGCGATATGTGCAGCTATAGCCAGTCGATCGCACCAGTTGTGCCCGGGTAAGTCGAGTTTGTGGCTGAGTCGTAGCGGAGGCCAGGAACCTCTGCACGTGCCGGCGTGGAACATCGATCGGGCAAGTCCTTTACCTCGGCTGGAAGACTCCCCATGGCCTTACGCAACATCTATTTTTCAACGCTACCGCTCCACGCGGAGGCAAGGACGAAATGCGGAGCGGGCAGCGCAACCTTTTCACTGGATACAGCTGCTGCTGGCACCAGACGACCGAGAATGGCTCTCCTACACAAGAGTACAGCAGTTCAAAGGAATTTACTACTGTACGTGAGGGGCGAATATTTCCAGCCAGCTTTCACGAAAGTTCCAGGCTACGGTGACAAGTGACCAGTGACCAGTACAATTTTCAAGCTATTTTTTTTATGCTCAGATGCACAGCCGCGTCAGATTTCTTGAAATATGCCATTATCCTGCGTGACGCTCTGTTTAGTTTGAAATAAGCAGTTTGTCTCATTTGCGATTTGGTAATTCCACCCCCTTCACAATTATCGAGAAACACCACAAAAGAATTCCTGCATATACTTCCATCTGCCTCTACGGGATCAATGAAATTTAGTAGTGGGAAGAGGGTGTACAGGATTTCTTTCGGACAATTTCTCGACCGTTCTGCTATCGAATAGGATGGGTAAAAAATTAACGAATTACCTTATACTCTTACTATGGTCGTTTCACCCTAATATTTAGACATTCGGAGGAGAATTTCGTAATTGAAATTTCTTGGGAAAGCTCACTGCAACGAAAACAGGCCTTTTTTTCAATAACTGCCACCCCAACTCCTTCATCACATCCGTCATCCTCCCCTGTTTCGCGATAATATAAAACGGGCTACCAATCTTTGAACTTTTTCAGTGGCCTTAGTCAATCTTATCTCGTAAGGACAATATACCGCGCAGCAAAGCTCTAGAAGAGGTAGGACAGGCGTCTTTTCTACGTGTTCTGATTTGCCTTCCCCAAGACATTTTCTAAGGAATGTCTAGAATTTAAATTTTTCTTGATTGTAATCGCAAGGTATCTAGTTTAGATTAGAGCCTTTAGATTTGTGTGATTGATTGTATAACCGAACTTAGCAGTAATTTCTTTACTGCTCATGTGAAGGAACTCACACATTTTTTTGTTTAATGTGAATTATCACTTTTCGTACCATACAAATATATTGTCTAAATCATTTTGAAATCATTATTTGTAGAAATATTAAGATATATTTTTTGCTGATATGCATTATGTCATGTTTTAAAATATTTCTTCATCCTGGAGTATCTCCTCACTATGGATGTAAGTAACAAAACGTGTATATGACCCTACCTAATCATGAGCAACTACGTCAAATAAAGAAACACTTTCGACGCTAAACTCACTGAAAAGACTTGCCAAATGATGAAGTTATGAGGAAATCCTCACCACACATTAATCTTGGGAGTGGCTCTTTGCATGTCACGTGTAACACAATGACACTCCGATCCCATTATACGAATGTTATAACGATATAGTCTGCCAAACATACAAAAAAAAAACGTTGAATCATCAAAGAGACAAATCTTTTGAAAAAAAGTCATTGTTTGAGTGAATCCTGCCCAGCATATTCACTGCGAACTGTTTGCAGTGAGATTTATCCATCGACTTTTAAGTCTGGAACGGCTGCACCTTGTAGGCATGAAGACATAACCTCTCAGGTAACGCTTTGTGTACTGTTGATCGTGGCATTTCAATCTCTCTAGCCACAGTACCAATTCATTTTGTAGAACTCCTTGGAAACACTTCCCGTACCTTACCCAAGCGCTCCCCGTTTATGGGGAACTCTGTCTGTTTCCCTAAATGAATTACGCCAAAGCTGAATAATTGTGAGATTGTGGTACCCTTCCCAACTCTGTACGAATGTTGCACTTAAATATCCTACTTCGTCTCTGTGAACTGGCTTCACAATGAGTTCCGTTTAATAAAAAATATGTACGCTATGCTTACGACTAAAGTAATAATTTTAGAAACCATCTAAGAAAGTTGTACTATATTTCACAGATTATGGTATTTGAGTGTAGAAATGTGTCGTTAGGAGGAAAGAAGATGTGCAGTGCCAACTTCTTCATATGAAAGTATCATTTACACCAGATGTTCTCTATCATTTTCCATATACACTCCTGGAAATTGAAATAAGAACACCGTGAATTCATTGTCCCAGGAAGGGGAAATTTTATTGACACATTCCTGGGGCCAGATACATCACATGATCACACTGACAGAACCACGGGCACATAGACACAGGCAACATAGCATGCACAATGTCGGCACTAGTACAGTGTATATCCACCTTTCGCAGCAATGCAGGCTGCTATTCTCCCATGGAGACGATCGTAGAGATGCTGGATGTTGGATGTAGTCCTGTGGAACGGCTTGCCATGCCATTTCCACCTGGCGCCTCAGTTGGACCAGCGTTCGTGCTGGACGTGCAGACCGCGTGAGACGACGCTTCATCCAGTCCCAAACATGCTCAATGGGGGACAGATCCGGAGATCTTGCTGGCCAGGGTAGTTGACTTACACCTTCTAGAGCACGTTGGGTGGCACGGGATACATGCGGACGTGCATTGTCCTGTTGGAACAGCAAGTTCCCTTGCCGGTCTAGGAATGGTAGAACGATGGGTTCGATGACGGTTTGGATGTACCGTGCACTATTCAGTGTCCCCTCGACGATCACCAGTGGTGTACGGCCAGTGTAGGAGATCGCTCCCCACACCATGATGCCGGGTGTTGGCCCTGTGTGCCTCGGTCGTATGCAGTCCTGATTGTGGCGCTCACCTGCACGGCGCCAAACACGCATACGACCATCACTGGCACCAAGGCAGAAGCGACTCTCATCGCTGAAGACGACACGTCTCCATTCGTCCCTCCATTCACGCCTGTTGCGACACCACTGGAGGCGGGCTGCACGATGTTGGGGCGTGAGCGGAAGACGGCCTAACGGTGTGCGGGACCGTAGCCCAGCTTCATGGAGACGGTTGCGAATGGTCCTCGCCGATACCCCAGGAGCAACAGTGTCCCTAATTTGCTGGGAAGTGGCGGTGCGGTCCCCTACGGCACTGCGTAGGATCCTACGGTCTCGGCGTGCATCCGTGCGTCGCTGCGGTCCGGTCCCAGGTCGACGGGCCCGTGCACCTTCCGCCGACCACTGGCGACAACATCGATGTACTGTGGAGACCTCACGCCCCACGTGTTGAGCAATTCGGCGGTACGTCCACCCGGCCTCCCGCATGCCCACTATACGCCCTCGCTCAAAGTCCGTCAACTGCACATACGGTTCACGTCCACGCTGTCGCGGCATGCTACCAGTGTTAAAGACTGCGATGGAGCTCCGTATGCCACGGCAAACTGGCTGACACTGGCGGCGGCGGTGCACAAATGCTGCGCAGCTAGCGCCATTCGACGGCCAACACCGCGGTTCCTGGTGTGTCCGCTGTGCCGTGCGTGTGATCATTGCTTGTACAGCCCTCTCGCAGTTTCCGGAGCAAGTATGGTGGGTCTGACACACCGGTGTCAATGTGTTCTTTTTTCCATTTCCAGGATTGTACATATGTGCGATTAAAAACTTTCCCTTCGAGGGTGTTGCTGCAGTGTATAAGCAGCGTAGCGCGATTCCGTTGCGGGTATACAAGCGCCGATATGTAGAAAAGGCATTAGTGTGGCATTCGTGCCTTTCCAACGTGGGGGGCGGTAAATGTGGAAACGTAGACTATGGCGACCTTGTTACCAAATAAGTTAAAATAGAATCGACGTGGTGTTACTCTGTTCTTTTCTGCCGAAGGACAAACACTGGTGGACGTCCACCGGGGAATGAAGGATGTATGTGGATGCAACGAGTATGTCGCAAACCATTGATGCGAAATGGTGCGACGATGGGTGATGTTGATTCATGATAACGGACGTCCCCATATCGCCAACGCCATAACGCAGAATTACGCCAACTCAAGAGGGAGACACACAAGTAAGCCCCCTATAATCCTAATCTCTCTCCATGCGATTATTCGGTCCTTAAAAAACGGTGTGGATTGGTCGACGAATTCTGTTGGACGAGGATGTGAAGCAGGCAGTTAGAGACTTCTTCATACAGCAGAACACGGCGTTTTACCAAATCGGTATCTTATCCTGGTGCGTCGGCGGGGTGACTGCCTCAATACTGACGGCGATTCAACCTGACTATTATACCGTTTCTTAATTGTACGGTCTTCGAACAGAAACTCCTCGATCTCCGCTTGCTGTCTGTCACTACAGTTCTTACCATCTACGACTCCCTCTACTACCATACAAGCCGTTCCCTTGTTCCTCAACATATGTCTTACCACCCTGTACCTTGTAATAGTGAATGTTTTATACATCTCACTTTCCATGCGATAAAAAAAAAATGTTCAAATGGTTCTAAGCACTATGGGACTTAACATCTGAGGTCATCAGTCCCCTAGAGTTAGAACTACTTAAACCTAACTAACCTAAGGACATCACACAGATCCATGCCTGAGGCAGGATCTGATCTTGCTACCGTAGCAGCAGCGCGGTTCCCGACTGAAGCACCTAGAACCTCTCGGCCTCAGCGACCGGCTCCCACGCCATACTGCGGAGAGTTACTTTACTAATGTATGAGTAACGAAGAGAAAGGAAATTCTCCTCAGTGTTTATTGGCGCTTAGTGAGTAGAAAAGCGTTACGGTGGCAGATGCTGCTAGAGAGGCGTTCTGCATCACGGTATGATCTACTGTTAAAGCCCCGAGAGTGCATGTTAGTAGGAGAGTGCGCCAATATATTGTTTCCTCCTATGTATTTCTCGCAAAACGATCATGAAGATAAAATTAAAGAGATTCGAGCACAAGCAATAGTTTTTCGAGAACCACACGCAGCTGGAACGGGAAAAGGGGTAAGTGACAGTGGTACACCACGCACTGCAAAGTGGCTCGCACGGTATCGATATGGATGTAGATACAGATGCAGATGTCACACATTGTGATTTTTTTCCGGAAACAACTTTTAATCCAGGATGTTACCTGTCCTTATAAGGTGGCTATTTTTTCCCTCCATATACGCAACACATGCAATTTGTTTGCATATTTTATTCAATGTGAGGTCGCGATCTACGACAGGTTATTTTGATAACTGATCGTTTTTGATTGTCACTGGGTAATGGCACATACTAACCTTTTCTGTAGTGTTGAATACGTGGGACTTACTGTAATTTGAGTTGGACGCTTACAGTAGAGTACAGTGACCATTACGCTTCCCTGCGAAAGCGGTGATCAGCAGAAGGGAGGTTAGGAAAGGAGACGTGTCGTGCTCGACTGGGAAGGATGTTTTACCGCTTTGAAGAGAACAGGCAGCGGGTTTACAAATGGTTCAAATGGCTCTGAGCACTATGGGACTCAACTGCTGAGGTCATTAGTCCCCTAGAACTTAGAACTAGTTAAACCTAACTAACCTAAGGACATCACAAACATCCATGCCCGAGGCAGGATTCGAACCTGCGACCGTAGCGGTATTGCGGTTCCAGACTGCAGCGCCTTTAACCGCACGGCCACTTCGCCCGGCGCGGGTTTACAGGCCTGCTGGTGATCTCCCTCATGGCTAGGCAGTGAGTTGATGCGAGACGCACTCCTGCGCTAAAAAAAAAATCCGGTGTTAGAAGCCAGGAGCGGAGAGCGATAGCTGCTTACATGAGGAGGTTCAACCTTTTAGTATGTAGCAATATTTGGGGGTCACGAAGGGCTGACAGAAGTTGACACTTCGCAAATGTTCTCACGGGAGATGGCGAGCCACATTTCCTGCCAAAAAGCGAAGAAGTGTATTTGATTCGTGGAGTCGTTAGTCATAGGAGAAGTTCTAGAGTGTTCTAGAACAGTGTTAGTTACGGAATATTCAGCTTCACGACCCATGTGATGTGCGCACTGCTTTTAGATTCGGCACAGAAATTAGCTAAAGGGAGCCCACACGCAGAAGCCGTGAGCCTTGCTGGAAACCGGCGTCCGGGCATGTAAGAGCACTCTGCTGCCGGTGTCGAAAGAGAGGACACATCGTGTGGGGAGCAACTTAGAGGCTTTGCTGACAAGGGAATCAGTGAAGAGTCTCGGTGTTAGAATTTGCATAGTGTCGATTTCGCCACTAGGAGCGATTTAAGTCGTTTCTCTGTTAGTTAAGAGGAATGATTCTTTGTTTCTCTGCGGAGTATGAGGCCAACTGAAGTGATTCTTCACGACCGAATGCTTGAGCTTAATTATGAAATATGAGGAATGTTGTGGATACTTCGCTGTGGCTTAAGCGCAGGAGCTGCGCGATCGCAAGTGAGTGTGCTACATCACATCAATTTACTCGAGATGGGTGACATGTCTAAAGCAAAATTCAATATGTTAGCTAAATTTCATATGCAACAACATATTATGTAATATGCTCCAAATCATAGCTACGTCTATTTTTCATTGCACACTTTTCCGAATCTCGCGCAGTGTCTTACTTTCGCATAAATATCCTAATAACTATGACCATTAAGGAATAATGATGGGCACATCATCATGAACCTGACATACAATGAAGAGCCAAAGAAATTGGTACACCTGTCTAATATCGTGTAGGACCCCGTGAGCACGCAGAAGTGCCTCAACACGATGTGGGATGGATTCGACTGATGTCTGAAGTAATGCTGGAGGGAATTGACACCACGAGTCCTGCAGGGCTGCCGACAAATCAATAAGAGTGCGAGGGAGTGGAGATCTCTCCTGAACAGCACGTTGAAAGGCATCCAGATACGCCCAATAATATCCATGTCTGGGGAGTTTGGTGGCCAGCGGAAGTGTTTAAACTAGGAAGAGTGTTCCTGGAGCCACTCTGTAGCAATTCTGGACGCGTGGGGTGTTGCTTTGTCCTGATGGCATTGCCGAAGTCCGTCGGAATGTACAATGGACACGAATGGATGCTGGTGACCAGACAGAACGCTTACGTACGTGTCACCTGCCAGAGTCGTATCTAGACGTATCAGGGCTCCCATGTCACTGCAACTGCTCACACCCTACACCATTACAGAGCCACCATCAGCTTGGACAGTCCCATGCACTGTCCATAGATTCATGAGGTTGTCTCCATACCCATAAATGTCCATCCGCTCGATACAATTTGACATGAGACTCGACCAACCAGGCAATATGTTTCCAGTCATCAACCGTCCAATGTCGGTGTTCATGGGCCCAGGCGAGGTGTAAAGTTTTGTGTCATGCAGTCATCAATGGTACACAAGTGGGCCTTCGGATCCAAAGAGCTATATCGATGGTGGTTCGTTGAATGGCTCGCACGCTGACACTTGATGGCCCAGCACTGAAAACTGTAGCTGCTTGCGGATGGGTTGCATTTCTGTCACGTTGAACGATTCTCCTCAGTCGTCGTTGGTCCCGTTCTTGCAGAATCTTTTTTCGTCCGCATTGATGTCGGAGAGTTGATGTTTTACCGGATTCATGATATTCACGGTCTACTCATGAAATGGTCGTACGCGAAAATCACCAGTTCATCGCTACCATGGAGATGCTGTATCCCATCGCCCGTGCTCCAACACCACGTTCAAAGTCACTAAAATCTTGGTAACCTGCCTTTGTAGCAGCAGCAACCGATCTAAAACTGCGCCAGACATTTGTTGTCTTAGATAGGTGTTGCCAACCGCAGCGCCTGTTTACATATCTCTGTGTTTGAGCAGGCAAGCCTATACCAGTTTCTTTGGCACTTCTTTGTATAAAACTATAAGTAAAGCAAAATGAGATTTTTTTACCGAATAGTTTCTATAAAATCGTTTGATAAAGCCTACAAAGTGCTGTAACATCCACGTGATAAATATTAGCTACAGTGCGACGAGAGGAAATTACGCCTCAAACAGTTATAAACATTATCTATTCGACGTATGAGAAAACAGTGAAAACGATGATAAATATTAATTATTTATATGATATTCTATGATGTAATTGGAGATATCGATGTGTATCATACAAAGACAATGATAATTGTAAATTCCTTCAATGATCTGCGTTTGTCTTCCTTTTTTTTTACCTTTTGTTGGATGGCTTTTGTAAGTTGCGAACGCATAGCAAACTGAGGTCTGTTAAGAAATTGTAATTATTTGTTAATTATTACTTAGAATAGAGTTCATTATTATTATAAATATGAGTGAATAATTATTTGTAACTTTAATTCCTCACTCAATAAGCATTAACTGTGTTAATTATTTCTTTCTGCTGCAAGGAGCGCAGCCATTGATGATAGCGATTTGTGTCGCGTTCTTTGTCTGCATTTTCCTTAGAAAGAAATCAAATGTTTGCTTGATGAAGTCTAAATAGTGCACAATACGAAAGTAAAGTTTAATAAGCATTTCAAATAGTTATTCGCTCTAACAATAGAAAGTCCCTATCAATTGCCGCCATCTTAACAATTATCTCAGCGGCAAATTCAAATTACGCAACTCTGCAGACATAAATGCCGAAGGTAACACAAAAGTGTAAAAATAAATGTGCACCGGCGGCCCCGAACTCATTTTAGTGAAAATAATTCGAATCGGATTGGTTCTTTAAAAACAGTGCTCATAGCACGATCGTTATAACAAACTTTTCTAGCTGATGTATGGAGCCGAAATTAATTACGCACGAGTTGCGAAGAATATTGTTTCAGGTAACATACGTCAATGTTGTGCGCAGCTGATACTCGGTGGTTTTAATGATCATTTTGCTGAAGATAACTGTTTCCATCATAATCCATAGTTGTATAGAATCTGTTGTATGAACTGTGATTTAGTGACACTTACACAACTTACAGACAACACTTTAATATGACCTTAACTTGGAATTCTTTAGCAACTTGACCAAATCTTTAGCCGGGAGAAAAATTATTTAGTATGTTAATGTAATAAAATAAGATTATCATTTTCATTTACAAATTAGTTAAATACCAAACCACTGAATAACACAGCAACGCCACAGTGCGTGCCTCCATTCTGTCATCGCCGATCGACTGAAAGCTGGAAACACATTTATCGGTCTCCTGTTCCGAACAAACGAATGAACTCGCCCAGCGCTTTGGACAAAAACTCGCTACTGCGCATCGTCTCCCGTATCCTGCGCGAGGTATACACCGGACCCGGCGGTTTTTCGACCGTGAAGAGTTAGTAGTGCCTTAGTTCAGATGGCTGGCGCGATACGCTGCCAAATTCGTGGCAGAGATCATCTCCTCTCCCGGCATCGCATCCCGCGAGCCGCTTCGCTTCCCGGGCAGGCATAACGCCAACATGGCGTGCGGGAGCCCGCTTTAACACTCAGGCCCCGGCGATAAGCCGCTTAGGGCAGGTAGCGGCGTGCGCGATATTGCGCCGTGAGGGGGCGACGCTCGCAGCCGTCTAATAATGACTCGCGGTCCGATTGCCCGCCAGAAGCCGCCACTAAGTTACGCGGCTCTCCTGCAGATTATGCAAGTGTGCGTACACTGCACTATTACTATTAATTGACGATCTATAAGCCGACGAATTTAATGCATGCAGACGTGGTCGTCAATCATGCTCCGTAAGTCAGCTTAATATAATTTTATCTGCACTTGTTCAATTCGTGAATAGTGCGTGGAAAAAGAGGCACGCCTGTTAGACCTACATGTTATTATTGCTTTTCTGCAGCTCTTCACTCTAGTCTTTCCTGTGAAAGTTTATTCACCTCTGCGAAACTACTGCAACCTACAATGTTTGAACCTGTTTCCTGTATTCGAGCCTTGATCTACCTCTATAAATTTTACACCCCATAATTCTCCCCATTGGTTCTATTGCTGCCTCAGCATGTGTTGCATCAACTGTCCCTTCCTTTAGTCAAATTGTGCCATAATTTTCTCTTTTCTCGAGCTCGATTTAATACCTCCTAGTTACTTATTCGACCTACCCATCTAATCTACAACATTTTTCTACAGCATCACATTCCCAAAGCTTTTATTCTTTTCTTGTCTGTGCTGCTTATTGGCCACGTTTCCTTTCCATTGAGTGCTACCATTTAGACAAATACCCTCAGAAAAGACCTCGTGACACTTCAATTCATGTTCTTTTGCAACCAATTTCTCAGAACATTTTTCCAGAAAAGCTCTTCCTGCAGCTGGCAGTCTGCGTTTTACATTACCTATAGTTTGCGCATCGTCAGTTAATTTACTGTCCAAATAGCGAAACTCATCCACTACTATTATTCTCAAAAATGGTTGAAATGGCTCTGAGCACTATGGGACTTTACACCTGAGGTCATCAGTCCCCTAGACTTAGAACTACTTAAACCTAATTAACCTAAGGACATAACACACATCCACGCCCGAGGCACGATTCGAACCTGCTACCGTAGCAGCAGCGCGGTTCCGGACTGAAGCGCCTAGAACCGCTCGGCCCCAACGGCCGGCCTATTATTCTCATTTCGTAATCTGATTCCCGCAGCATGGTTTGATTTAATTCGGCTACGTTCCATTTACCCTTCTTTACTTTTGTTGTTCAACTTATAACCTCTTTTCAAGACACTGTACATTACGTTCAACTGCTGTCTTAGTCGTCTGCCGTCTTTGACGGTTCTACGAGGTCACCAGCAACTCTAGAATTTTGACGTCTTTTCCGTAAACTTTAATTCCTTTTCTATGTGGTTTCCTTCACAGCTTACTCAATGTGAGGATTAAATAATATCGGGGTTAGGCTACAAGCTTGTCCGATTCCCTCTTCAGTTACTGTTTCTCTTTCGTGTCCTCCTACCCCGATAACAGGAGTACGATTTATGTACAATTTGTGAATAATCTTTCGCTCCTGTATTTTATTTGTGCTACCTTCAGAATTTCAAAGTGTGTGGTCCAGTCTCTAAATCTACAAGTAGTATGAAAGCGGGATTGTCTTTCTTCAACCTATCTTCTAAAATGCTTCGTAGGATAAGTATTGCCTCGTGTGCTCCGACATTTCTCAGTAACACAAACTTATCTTTCTCGAGGTCGGCAAATTCCATTCTTCAGTGAATAAGTCGTGTCAGTATTTTACAGCGATGATCTATGAAACTGAAAATTTGGTAATTTTCACACCTGTCACCTGTTGACGCCTGCTTTATTTTGATTTATTATATTGCTTTCTCCGTTCATATAAGCCCAAACTCCAGTGCTCTTGTTGTCGCGCTTTTCGTAATGTCTTTATTTGGAAATGCTGCTCTCTTAATTTTAACACTAAGTCTTTCTGTGATATGTCACACCCCTATTGTGACATCTGCTGCTCGACTTGTGTGGCATCTCCATGGTCTTCTTGCTCTTCTTAGGATCTTGCTGATCTCTTCCGTTAATGGTTTCAGACTGAGAAGTGTCACTCAGTAATGGGCAGAAGGAGAATTTTGTAAACTACCTCTTTCATAGGTGAATTTCATTTCTGTAGGATTCTTCCAGTAATTTCTAGTCTGACATCTAATTTTACGTAGTTATTTCAGCTTAAATGCTCCTGGACGCGTAGGTCCAGGTACTTGATCTTAGTGACAGTTTAAAATGGTACATATCCACTGAAGTATCAAACCATAACTTGCCTTCTTCCTATTTGCTTGCAACACAGTACTTTCCTTTATCTTGAAGATCACTGCCATCCCGTCAACGGACATGCGTGTCCAAAGGAACAGCGTTTTAATTCAGAATAGCATCACAGGCACTGCAATATAGCATTAATCCTCTGACACTGGGCAAGTGACTTTCAAGTAAAATGTTTGACCTCCACGAATGCAGGTTGTAGACGCATGGTTGACGACGTACGGAAGTTTGGATCAGGCCGTGAATCATGGTCGGGCTATGAAATGGTAAGGCGACCGCTCGCGATAAGTGGAAAATCCGCGTTTGAGTCCCGATTCGGCACAAATTTTCACTCTCTTCATTCTGTTCTACAGCTGATAGTTATCCATACTTGCAATTGCGAATACTTTTAATGTAATTATATTACCATCCTGTTCCTTCTTCTTGCCAGTTTTGTACATTTTTCTTTCCTCGCCGAAACTGCGGAGGACCTCTTCATTACGTATCTCATATGTCCACTTAATTTTAGTACCTTATGTAACACTACACCTCGGAGTCTTCCATTTCCTTCTTTTCTGCTCGACGATTGACTTATGTACAATGCTGTACGCTGGACGTATACTCTCAGAAATTTCTTCTTCAAATATAAGCCTATTTCTTATAATAATTTACAACTATTAGGAAGGCATTATAATACCCTTATTGCTTCTTCAGTCGGGCGTTATCTTGGATCCAGGCCAGCAGAATTGCTTCACTTCGTCTACGACTTCGTGCCCGAATGTGTTGCTAAGTTTATCGGTAATCTCATTCCTGTTATTCCTCATACTTCCGTCTTTCTTTGTTTTACTTTCAGTCTAAGCCTGTGCTCACTAGAATGCTCATTCTGTTCGACAGCGTCTGTAATTTTTTCTGTCTTTCACTGAGGATGGTAATGTTATTATTGAATCTTATCACCGATAACTCCTGAATTTAATCCCACTACTGAACCATTATTTTTATTTCCATCAATGTTTCTATAGTGTACAGGTTGAACAGTAGGACTACTTCCTTGTCTTTCACCCGTCCTAAATGCAGCACTTCTCTCTCGGTGTGCTATTCGTATCGTTCCCCCTTGGTTCTCGTAGGTACTGCAAATTTGCGATCTTTCTATATGGCATGCACCTATTTTTCTGATAAGTTCCAACCTGTTACACAATTTTGCGTTGTCGAGAAAAGTCCAATGCTTGTGTATCAGTTTCTCTTAAGCCTTGCTTCTATTACAGCACCAAAAATTCCTATCTGTTGAGTATACCTTTCCTTCAGCCTAAAAAGATCCTTTACGCTGTTCGTTATTATTTTGTGTACTATTCTTCTAAGCAACTTTGTTGCCTGATCTGTCAAGATGACTGTACGAAGTTGCTGCATGTATATGCCACTATGATACGTATCTAATATACACTGGCGGGAAAAAATTCAATAACTTCAAGGACTGTGTTCAGTGGCACCAAGGCATATGCTCACTGAGGGCTTGTAATTACAGTGATTCATTTGTCACAATCATCAGCGTTCGGCCTCCTCTCTGAGCACCTTCTATTTTGACTCTGCAGGCAGGAACATTACAACCATGCCCCACCGTCGAGTACGTTTTCCTGCTGAACAGCTTCAGCCGTTTGAACGGGGTCGCAGTATTGGCCCGCAGGAAGCTGGATGGAGGTATCGACGGGTTGCTGCACATACTGGCCACAGTGTATCGGTAGTGTTTTGGTGCTTTAAACTGTGTTCTGCGGAACATTCCCACACCTGTACACAACATTCTGGATGTGTGCGTAGTACAGACGCACTTTAAGATCGACGCATTGTGCCTGCAGCGAAGGCCGCCCGAGCTCGTATGTAGCACCTGCTATGACATGAGGGACCTTTGGGAATCTTCTGCTTGCAGTGAGATTAAGATCACTTGGGCCTCTGGCCAGGATACCACTGACAACACGACATACCCAAGTGTGGCTGTCCCGGTGCCGTGACCGAATTGACTGGAGAGTGGAATGTCACTCAGTTGTCTTCAGTGATGAGTTTAGGTTCTGTCAGCGTGCGAGTGAGAGGTGAACACGAGTGTGGCGCAGACGTGGTGAGCTGCCTATTCCAGAGTCCACTCCCCCACAACACATACGTCCCGTCTCAGGCCTCACGATGTGGGGGGCCGTCAGTTACATATCACGCACACATTTTTTGTGTTTCGGCAGGGTCCGCGCTACTGCCATTTCTTCGACACGGAGGCGACGTGCTTTTTCGGGAGGCAATGCACATCCACATAATGACTGCTGCGGCGCAACGTGTTATTCGTGATGTACAACGATTGTCCTAATCTTACTCGTTCTCCAGAGCATGCAAGAACCATTGCTAAATTTGCAACATGAGGCACAAGATGCTTGGGACAGTCTATTGCAGAATATTATTCGGAAACTTTTCATTTGCATGTGAGACTACACATGTGCTTTGCTGCCAAAGGGAGTACACTTTGTACTGTTGCGACTATTTGGGCACCTTTTCCTATGACATACGGGTTTCATTTGGTCCGAAAATACTCCTACAATGATGAACTACCTTTCACCTTACAATCCAATAAAATGACCTCGTTCGTGAGGACGTTGCACTTCTTTTCGGCAGTGTGCTTCTATGAATCTAACAGTAATTGTTACGTACCCCGCATAAAGTGGGGAAAGAACTCTTTGTACAGCTAAACGCGGGGAACAGTGGCCGAGGACAGTGGCAAGCGGCTGAGGCAAGGACGTCCTGGTTGTGCTGGTCGAGGAATACGGCCGACGGAGGAGCACCTGTTGAACACCAGAGGTCTTTCGCCTGTAGCGAGTGCAGGGCTGCGTTCCCCGTGACTGTGCATCTTGACGGCGTCCGTGCTCTTCGGCCACGGACGCACGTGTGCCTCAATTGCCCGTCATGCCGCACGGTCCACCTAATTAACCACGGCTCGTTACGTACGTTCTACCAGCTGCAGCCGTCAACAGTGTGTGACGTGCACGTAGACCGTGATCCTCTATAGTCAACGTCTTTCCGGCAAGCAACTATAACTCTCAAAAATAAGAGGTTATGCAGTCCAAATGGCGTCGAAGCAGATGGAACTGGTTAGATGAAACGATTTTGTCACTTCCTCTGTTGCTCCACGTATCGCTCGGATCATTTGGCTCAGAACCGTATCCTCCAAATTCTACGGATTGGAGCATTGGATTCTCCTTGCAGTTCAATATGAAATACAGGGTGAGTCAGGAGGAAAGGTACATGCTTTGAGGGGTGATAGTATGAGTGATTCTGAACAAAAAACTTCATGTGGACGTATGCCCTATTCCGAATGGTTTCCGCGTTATGACACATTTAATATCACTTTTATACGTTTTTCTTGAATAACTCGAAAACCGTACCCTCCAGCGAAAACGTGTAGTAGTACAAAATTAAACTACATTACATTTGCTACTAATACTATGACTCCTCAAAGCATGTACCTTTCCTCCTGACTCATCCTGTTTATGTGCCTGCTAAGGTTGCAGGTCGTGTAAAATCTTACAGTATACTAGTCCGGAACCGCGGGACTGCTACGGTCGCAGGTTCGAATCCTGCCTCGGGCATGGATGTGTGTGCTGTCCTTAGGTTAGTTAGGTTTAATTAGTTCTAAGTTCTAGGCGATTGATGACCTCAGATGTTAAGTCGCATAGTGCTCAGAGCCAGTATACTAGTGTCATAAACGTCCATCACTGTTTACGGTTTACTTCCTTTACCCATAAGGATACAAAAGAAGTGGAGTGTTATTTTTAAATATATTTAGCAGTCAGTTTATCCGATTGATTTGTCGTTTCTAAAAATACATAATTGTATAGATTCTGTTTTCCATAGGACGCAATGTCTTTTTCTATTATCTTGTTAATTAACGTACTGCTTAGCTTGCAATTATGTTTAATTTTCAGCAAGAACTTAAGTGGAAACGTACACGCATGGAAACAATCTCGACTGACTTTCAATCAAAACGCACTATGTTGATCACGACTGCCTGCAAAGCAGTAGCTGCAGACATTTTAACTTTGTTCTTCTTGGTTTCATATTGGGCCACTGTGGACTACGAGGTAACAATATAATTTTTCGTTTGTAGCTCTTATCTCTGCGAACTGTTTGATATCCTGTCAGTATGTCTTGAGCTCATCAACAAATGTCTTCTTTCGGTCTTCTGATCGAACTCACCTTCATACTGTGAGTTGCTTCCCAGCTTGAAAGCCTGGTAGTGTTTCACTGTTTGTTAAATTCATTCTTGTCCATGATTTTGTCATCTGGGAGACCGATTTATTTATGATGTCCATCGCATTTTTGACGTCATGCCTATGTTTTTGCTTCTGGGGTTACGAAGTTCCAGAACTTTTTTTGTTTTGTTAGATAATCATGGGATATAATACTCTGTAAGCCGGTTGACATATTCCACCTGGTTGAGTCTAATTTCACTTTGAGTCGTTGCAAGGAACATGTCCCTTCTTGTATTTTTTATGACATGTTCTAGATGCTCAAGGAACCGTAACCGTATAGTTATAGTATAAGAAGTTGACCGTCCCTTCTATCTCTCTGACACACAACAAATACATTTTTCACACATTGTTGATTTTTACGATACGCTACGTAAAACTGAGGAAGAGAGCTCTTATAAATGAAGCATCGAAAGATCTGCTTTGCTGCCATTCACCATCCCGGCAAAAAAATGGAAATGAGCTTATGGCATCGTTGGCCGGGAGGCCCCATCCGGGGAAGTTTGCCCGCCATGTGCAAGTCTTGTTTCAGTCGACGACACACTGGGCGCCTTGCGCGCCGGTGTTGAGGATGAAAAGATGACGAGGACAACACAACCCCCAGTCCCTGAACGGAGAAAATCACGAACCCGGGCCCGCTTGCATGGGAGGCGAACATGTTACCACCAAGCTAAGCAGGCGGACGTCATTCCGGAAATCCCGCCAGTCTCAGTTGATTTCATTAAAATTTCAATGGCCTAATTACTGTGCATATAATTCAGCACAGATGAAGCACACAATGCATTGTTTACACGATATGTAAAACAAATGTATCCATAACACATTAAATGGTTATTAATTAATATTAATTATCAGTTATCTACATATTTCATGCAAAGCGGGAGATTATATTCATATCTGTTTTCATGTGGATGTGAGTAGATGGTTAATTATTTCAGATAGCAAAATGTGTAGAATGTAGCCCAAAAATAATAGTTACAAAGTCTTAAAATTTTTCATTCATTTCCTGACCTCTTGGCATAAGGTAAGAATCGTCTAAATGAAACTGTAATTTCATAGATATTCCCGGTATTTATTTATACACGTCAGTGAAGACAACTCAAGCCGTAGCTGAACAACTAACACACCATTTAATCAAAATAAACTGTTTTATGAGCGTCAGGTTAAAATAACATACGTGGTGAAATGACTGACTTTTAGTTAGCTACTGTTCAGTGTTCGAAGACTTAAAACAAAAATCCAATTACATTCGCTCGGTAGCTATGGTGATATTCGATCGCTGGCCTTTGTGGCCGAGCGGTTCTAGGCGCTTCAGCCCTGAACCACGCGGCTGCTACGGTAGCAGGTTCGAATCCTGCCTTGGGCATGGGTGTGTGTGATGTCCTTAGGTTAGTTACGTTTGGGTTGTTCTAAGTCTAGGGGACTGATGACCTCAGATGTTAAGCCCCTTAGTGTTTAGAGCCATTTGATCTACCTGTTTTTTTCTGGCCTCTGTAGTCGTTCGATACATCTTAAAGCGTGAGCTTACGGTTAGTTGACGGCGTTATAGTAGTATATAAAGGTGCAATAAGTTAACACGGCTTGGGATGTTGTACCATTACTGTCATTTATATTACACGACCAGCTGATTTGGCGGGGTGCCATCTTCAAGCTCATGTCGTCTTAGCTTTATAGCGTCACTATATACGGGTGTATACAAGTGTGTGTGTGTGTGTGTGTGTGTGTGTGTGTGTGTGTGTGTGTGTGTGTGTGTGTTTAAATACGTAACCGCTGTCGTCGTCGGTTCTAGAGAGAACGACGTTCCATCTTCGCTACAATAACGTTACTGTCGCAGTGTAGTTTACGTATGCAATAGTGGTATACGTAAGTAAACATAACTAAAACATAACTATACGACTAATGCACTAATGTTATTTCAAATCACTAACGAATATGGAATGTTGTTGACATTAGAGTCTAGCACGACAGTGTTTATATTTTTAAATGCAGACGCACAATTTTATTCGCCCGCACAGGGTGTGATGTAAATGACAGTGATTTTATAACAACTAAAATCGGAAATAGAACTGTACTTTAATAAGTTGGCGGAGGCTGCACGTGATACGAGAAAACTTATTCCAATTAGCCCCAGGTGGTGGTGACGGACATGACTAGGCGCCAGTATACATCAGTACCCAGCAAGCCACCTGTCGGTGTCTGGTGGAGGGTACTTCTCGTAGCACTTCTAAGTTCCCCTTGCGAATGGCGCTTGAGAAGAATGATTGTTGGTAATGCTCTGTGTTGTCTCTTCATTTCTGAAATTTTCTCGTTGTGGTCATTTCGCGAGACGTTTTTGGGACGAACTAATACGTTTTCCGTGTTTTCCCGGAAAGAACTCTCTCGAAATTACAACATTAAACCTCTCGGTGATGCGCGACGACTCTCTTTGTAGCGTCTGCCACATGAGTTTGTTCAGCATCTCCGTAGCGCTCTCGCGCCGACCAAACGATCCTATGACGAAAGGCACTTTGTTGGATCTTCTCTCTCTCTCTCTTTCTCTCTCTCTCCCTCTCTTCTATCATTTCTAACTGGTAAGGTTTCCAGTTTAATGAACATTACTCAAGAATCGATCGAACAAGCACCACGTAAGCCACTTCTGTAGTAGACGAATGGCATTTCCTTAAGATTCTTCCTATGGATTCTAGTCTCGCATCTGCTTTTCTTACTGCTTGTTTTATCTGGTCATTTCACTCAAGGTCGCTCCGGAATGATATTCCCAGATGTTTTATGGTTGTTACAATCAGTAGTGTAGTTGTGCAGTAGGGGGTTTCTTTTCCTGTTTGTGCTCAATGCGTTACATTTATTTACATTCAGGGTCAACTGTCAGACACTGCACTATTCATCAATCCCCTGAAGGTCCTTTTGCAAATCGTTTCTGTTTCTATAATCAGCCGTTGCTACTTTCTTATAGACAACAGCATCATGTGCGAATTGCCTTAGGGAACTCCCGACGCAGTGCATGCGATCATTTATATACATTGTAAACAGTAAAGGTCCTACCACTTCTCTTTGGCGTATGCCCGAAATTACCTTAACATCTGTTGATTTTGGCCCGTTAAGTGCGAAGTGTTGAATTCTACCTGCAAGGAAGCCTTGAATCTAGTCGTAAATGTGGTCCCTTACTCGGTTATCTCGTAATTTTTTTTCACAAAACGGCAGTGCGGCACTGTGTCAGATGCCTTCCTGAAATCACGGAACGCGGCATCAACGTCAGCGCCGATGTCTACTGCGCTATACGTTTCGCAACAGAGCTGGCAGACTTTCACAAAACTCTGTTATTTTTATATAGGAGGTATTCCTTCTTCAAAAATGTCATAAAAAATTAGCATAAAACTATTCCATAATTCTGCAAAACACTGACGTCACCGACATAAATCTGTAATTATGTGTATCTGTCCTACGACCCTTCTTGAAAACGGGAATGGCCTGCGCTTTTTTCCAGTCGCTAGGTACCCTTCAACTGCTGCTGGAGGTGAAGAAAGATTTTTCCTATTATCTTTGTAGAATATTGCGGGTATCTCATATAGTCCTGATGCCTTTACGCTCCTAACGGATTGTAATTGCTTTTCTACTGCGCTATCGGTTATCTCAGTAGCTGCCATTTCGCCGGCCGAAGTGGCCGTGCGGTTAAAGGCGCTGCAGTCTGGAACCGCAAGACCGCTACGGTCGCAGGTTCGAATCCTGCCTCGGGCATGGATGTTTGTGATGTCCTTAGGTTAGTTAGCTTTAACTAGTTCTAAGTTCTAGGGGACTAATGACCTCAGCAGTTGAGTCCCATAGTGCTCAGAGCCATTTGAACCATTTGAACCTGCCATTTCGAAGTCCGTACGAGGCTTCAGATGTGAGACCGTGTTAAGATAGTAAATAAACTACGAGGGTTGCCCAGAAAGTAACGCGCCGCATTTTTTTCAGCCGAAAATACTTCTACGAATCCGAAGCGTTACATGTGTTGTACCTCAAGTCTCCTGAGTGAGCGCGACAAGTTTTCGCCACTTCCGACATATAGTGTAGCTGCAGTACAGTTTCAGAATGGCGTATGTAGGTGATGTAAGTTACAAGCAACGTGCCGTCATTGAATTTCTCACTGCAGGGAAAGAAAATGTGGGAAATATTTGCAAACGCTTGTGCAAAGTCTACGGAGCATCTGCTGTCGACAGAAGCACAGTTAGTCACTGGGCACGGAGGGTGAGGCCATCAGAAGACGGTTCGGCGGAGATCCACGATTTGCAGCGGTCGGGAAGACCATCCACGGCTGTCGTACCTGACATGTTGCACTTGCATGCTGTTTAGGACATTAAGGGCTGTGATTCGTGGAAGCCATTTTGAGGACGAAGAGGAGGTGATTCACACAGTGAAGCGCCGTCCTCGTCACCAGCACGGGGACTGATACCCCGACAGGGCATACACTCCCCTGTTTCACGCTGGAGGGAGGCCATAGAATGGGATGGAGATAGAAATCAGTTGGAGGTGGTATGTTGACAGTTGGCAGTGTACGTTTCGTAGGCCTATGGTCGGACTTCTAAACATTTTTAAGGGCAGTTGGGTTCTTACAAGCCATTTATCATTAGCATTTAAGTGGATATTATTTTAAATTTGTCTCATATGTCAAAGCAAGGTCATTAACCGGTTTGAAGCCTGATTATGTTATCTACACATCCTTTATACTTCCTGTGGAACGAACCAACTTAAAACTAACCCACTGAGAAACAAACGTCTGTTTCTCGAGTGAGTAACAAAGATTACCTTAGCCTGAGTACGTGAAAGAGGGGAAGACAGCGCAACTACAAAATATGCAGGGCTGATATTGGACAGAGCTGTGAGAACACCAAGCTGAAAGTGTCTACCAAAAATAAAGGTGTGAGCAAATTGCAGCAACAACCTTTGAAACAGTACCGGAAACTGTTTGGATTTCTACACAAATTTTTTGGTACTTTGCTGTGCATGCCCTGTATGGTCCAGATTTCAACATACCAAATAGTGGATGCGACTGTCACCGAGACGTGTGTATCATTGAAGGTTGTCTACAGCTCACTCCTATGGAGAAGCTACGTTGTCTCGCTGGAATCGCACCTCCCTGCAGGTGACGGGAAGTAACAGTCAAAAAGAGAATGCCAAAGCAACAGTATGAGAAGATTATCCCCTGCTAGCCACCAGAAAGCACATCCAGGACTGAAGAACCTAGAACCTCGAATGATTCATACCTGCAAAAACGATTCTCTCTTGAACACAACGAACTGATCTCCAGAGATGGTGTCTCAGAGCGGAGTCTGAGTTCTGTAAAGGTGGGACTGAGGCAATTTCAGATTTCTTCAGGCAGGGTCGTCCATGAACAGCAATGTGCACCATAGAGTACTTAGCAAAAGCTGCTACTGGAGCTGTTGAGATAGTCTACATTTAAATCTACATCTACATCCATACTCCGCAAGCCACCTGACGGTGTGTGGCGGAGGGTACCTTGAGTACCTCTATCGGTTCTCCCTTCTATTCCAGTCTCGTATTGTTCGTGGAAAGAAGGATTGTCGGTATGCCTCTGTGTGGGCTCTAATCTCTCTGATTGTATCCTCATGGTCTCTTCGCGAGATATATGTAGGAGGAAGCAATATACTACTTCACTCCTCGGTGAAGGTATGTTCTCGAAACTTCAACAAAAGCCCATACCGAGATACTGAGCGTCTCTCCTGCAGAGTCTTCCACTGGAGTTTATCTACCATCTCCGTAACGCTTTCGCGATTACTAAATGATCCTGTAACGAAGCGCGCCGCTCTCCGTTGGATCTTCTCTATCTCTTGTATCAACCCTATTTGGTACGGATCCCATACTGCTGAGCAATATTCAAGCAGTGGGCGAACAAGCGTACTGTAACCTACTTCATTTGGTATCGGATTGCATTTCCTTAGGATTCTTCCAATGAATCTCAGTCTGGCATCTGCTTTACCGACGATCAACTTTATATGATCATTCCATTTTAAATCACTCCTAATGCGTACCCCCAGATAATTTGTAGAATTAACTGCTTCCAGTTGCTGACCTGTTGTATTGTAGCTAAATGATAAGGGATCTTTCTTTCTATGTATTCTCAGCACATTACACTTGTCTACAGTGAGATTCAGTTGCCATTCCCTGCACCATGCGTCAATTCGCTGCAGATCCTCCTGCATTTCAGTACAATTTTCCATTGTTGCAACCTCTCGATATGCCACAGCATCATCCGCAAAAAGTCTCAGTGAACTTCCGATGTCATCCACAAGGTCATTTATGTACATCGTGAATAGCAACGGTCCTACGACACTCCCCTGCAGCACACCTGAAATCTCTCTTACTTCAGAAGACTTCTCTCCATTGAGAATGACATGCTGCGTTCTGTTATCTAGGAACTCTTCAATCCACTCACACAATTGGTCTGATAGTCCATATGCTCTTACTTTGTTCATTAAACGATTGAGATAGTCAGTTGTCTGATATCTGCCCAGTATATATTTTGTTCTTGGTTAAGGACGGTAGCCACTGCAGACTGTTAAAGAACGTAAGAGCATACGGATAAGTTCACAGATATGTGAGTGGCTCTAAGACTTCTTAGGTAATAGAACCCAGCGAGTGTCCATCAGAGATAAGGGTATCGTCAGGTATGCCCCAAGGAAGTGTGATAGGACCGCTGCTATTTTCTGTATGCATAACTGACAAGGCGGACAGTGTAGGCAGCAATCTGTGGTTGTTTCCTGATGACGCTGTGGTGCACGGAAAGGTGTCGAAGGTGATACAGGATGACTTAGACAAAATTTGTAGTTCGTGTGATGAATGGCAACTGGCTCTAAATGTGGGAAAACGTAATTAAAGGCAAAACAATATGAAAAACAAATACGTAATGTTCGGATACAGTGTTAGTAGTGTCCTGCTTGACACACTCAAGTCGTTTAAATATCTAGACATAAAGTTGCAAAGAGATATGAAATGGAACAAGTGTGTGAGAACTGTGGTAAGGAAGGCGAATGGTTGACTTCGGTTTATTGGAAGAAGTTTGAGAAAGAGTGGTTCTCCAGAATGAGATTTTCACTCCGCAGCGGAGTGTGCGCTGAGATGAAACTTCCTGGCAGATTAAAACTGTGTGTCCGACTCGGGACCTTCACCTTTCGCGGGCAAGTGGTCTGCTAGTTCTGCAGGGTTCGCAGGAGAGCTTCTGTGAAGTTTGGAAGGTAGGAGACGAGATACTGGCAGAAGTAAAGCTGTGAGGACGGGGCGTGAGTCGTGCTTGGGTAGCTCAGTTGGTAGAGCATTTGCCCGCGAAAGGTCCGGCACACAGTTTTAATCTGCCAGGAAGTTTTAAGACAACCGACGTTTGAAGCTGACTGAAGAACGGCCCTACTGCAGCCAATATACTCTTAAGCTTCGTGTAAGGACCGCAAAGATTATATCCGAGAAATTAGGGCTCATACGGAGGCATATAGACAGTCGCTTTTCCTCGTTCTGTCTGCGAGTGGAACACGAAAGGAAACGACTAGTAGTGGTACATGGTACCCTCCGCCAGGAACCGTACTGTGGCTTGCGGAGTATCTATGTAGATGTGGACATAGAACTTGTGGATTCTTATGTTACTATCTTCTGCCATGATAAACAAATAAATATATTTTTGAGTGTGCTCTACACTCACACAAAACCTTTCAAAATACATCACTGTCACGTTCGACTGTTAATGTTATTTACAAAACAGCGGTTGCAGTTTTCATGATGGACTGTGCGGTCGATTAT
The DNA here is from genome assembly GCF_023864345.2 of Schistocerca serialis cubense. Classification (NCBI taxonomy): domain Eukaryota; kingdom Metazoa; phylum Arthropoda; class Insecta; order Orthoptera; family Acrididae; genus Schistocerca; species Schistocerca serialis. Next base: position 1,195,329,449 of record NC_064638.1, read on the forward strand.
ACGATAGAGCACATGCCAAAATTTGAGAATAGCAAACCATGAACGACCGTATGTCTCGCTTTGTATGATACCAACTTTTGAAATATGCTAAACCATGAAGTTGGTCGCAGTTTTCTGCTTGAAAACGGCGAAATGTTGAAACTGCAATCATGGAGTTTACAAATAAAATTTTTTAACAATGTAAAGAAAAATTTCTTAAGTCAGTTTTACAAGGGAAACAGTGCTGATAATTGACTCCTGTGGATCGATAAACGTTTTCTTACTGATCAGTGCTGTAATATGTCACGTAATATGTCTCTCGCACCTGCAACGGTAGCAACGCTTTGAATCCGGACGCTGTTGTGCCTGAGATTTGGCACAAGGTCAAGGCACTATTAAAGACGAAGACAATGAACGTTTTAAAAGATACACATGTGCAAGACATCAGGAATCACTGAAAAAAGCCATTTTGGGAATCCACGTAATATCTTCTACAATCTCAGACAATGCATTGTGCTGCAAGAGAATGTGACACTACAGGGTACGTCTGTATCTACATCTACAAGATTACTCTAAAATTTATAATTCAGTGCCTGACAGGGGGTTCATCGAACCACTTGTAAGTTACTTCTCCACCGTTCAACTCTCCAACTGCGCGTGGGAAAAACGAACACAAATATTTACGTGCGAGCTCTTACTTTATTATGATCATCACTTTACCCCAAGTACTTCGGCGTCAACAAAACGTTTCCACTCTCTGAGGAGATAGTAAGTGATTGGAATTTCATGAGAAGATCCTGCGGCTGCGAAAAACGCCTTTGTGTTAATGACTGCCACATCAATTCACGTATCATGTCCGTGACACTCTCTCCCCTATTTCGCGATGGTACAAAACGAGCTGCCCTTATTTGAAATCTTCGCTGTCCTCTTCCAACACTATCTGTCGCGGATCCCACTCCGCTCAGTAATACTCCAGAAGAGGGTGGACAAGTGTATTGTAAGCAGTCTCTTTGGTAATCTTGTTGTCTTGTTGCATTTTCTGTATATTCTGCCAATAAATCTCAGTATTTGATTTGCTTTCCCCACAACATTATTTATGTGATCGTTCCAATTTAAATTATTCGTGATTTTAATCCCTAAGAATTTGAAGTTTGTACCCTTTAGGTTTGTTTGATTTATCTTGTTACTGAACTTCAGAGGATTCATTTTAGTACTCGTGTGGATGACTTCACACTTTTCATTATTTACAGTCAATTGCCTCTTTTTGCACCATATAGATATCTTGTCTAAATCATTTTGCAATTCGCTTTGATCATCTAATGACATTACGTGACAGTCAATGACAGTATCATCTGCAAAAATACTAGGTTTCTGTAGATCAGGCACAACAGAGGCCTATAACACTTCCTAGAAGAACGCCAAACACCCCTTCTCTGTTTCTCGATGACTTTCCCTCAGTTATTACGAACTATGATATTTATCGTGGTAAATCACAAATCCAGTCACACAAATGAGAAGGTAGTCCAGAGGCACGCAGTCTGACTGAAGGTCGCTTGTGTGGAACGATGTGAACAGTCTTCTGAAAATACAAAAATATGTTTTCTGAATCCATGCTGGCTATTTGTGAATAACTCATTTTCTTCGAGGTGATTCGTAGTGGCCGAGCACCGTATATGTTACAAAATCCTACTGAAAATTGACGTTAGAGATATGGATCTGTAATTCAGCGGGTTATTCCTACAACCTTTCTTGGGTATTGGTGGGACGTGCACCTTTTCAGTCTCTGGGTACAGGTCTTTCTATGAGCGAGCGGCTGTATATGACAGCAAAGTGTGGAACTATTGCGCCCGCATACTCTTGACGGAATCTCACTGGTATACACACATCAAAAAAGGTTTTGCATCGCCTCGGTTCCGAGAGTTCCCGAACCTGTACAGAAAATTGGAATAGAAATCAACATAAGCATAATTTTCGTCCTTTTTATTACTCATGAAAACCACACATTGCATGTTTTGCCGCCATACAGCGAGACCTTTAGAGATGGTGGTCCACATTTCTGAACACACCGGTAACTCTAATACCCAGCCGCACGTTCTCTTGCATTGTTGCATGCCTGTATTCGTTGTGGCATACTGTCCACAAGTTCATCAAGGAACTGTTGGTCCGGATTATCCCACTCCTCAACGACGAGTTGGCGTAAAACTCTCAGAGTGGTTGGTGGGTCACGTCTTCCATAGACAGCCCTTTTCAATCTATCCCAGGCAGATTCGATAGGGTTCATGCCTGGAAAACATGCTGGGCACTCTAGTCGAGCGATGTCGTTATCCTGAAGGATGTCATTCACAAGATGTGCACGATGCGGGCGCGAATTGTCATCCATGAAGACGAATGCCTCGCCAGTATGCTTCCATTATGGTTGCACTATCGGTCGGAGGATGGCATTCACGTATCGTACAGCCGTTACGGCGCCTTCCATGCCCACGAGTTGCGTACGTCGGCCCCAATAATGCCACCCCAAAAGATCAGGGAACCTCCACCTTGCTGCACTCGCTGGACAGTGTATCTAAGGCGTTGAGCATGACCGGGCTGCCTCCAAACTCGTCTCCGACGATTGTCTGGTTGAAGGCATATGCAACACTCATCGGTGAAGAGAACGTGATGCCAATCCTGAGCGGTCCACTCGGCATGTTGTTGGGCCCATGTCTACCGCACAGCATGGTATCATGGTTGCAAAGATGGACCTCACCATGGACGTCGGGAGTGAAGTTGCACATCATGCAACCTACGGCGCAGAGTCGTAACAAGACGTCCTATGACTGCACGAGAAGCATTACTCAACATAGTTGCTTCAGGGTTCCTCCGAGCCATAATCGGTAGGTAGCGTTCGTCTACTGCAGTAGTAGCCCTTGGGCGGCCTGAGCGATGCATATCATCGACAGTTCCTGTCTCTCTGTATCTCCTCCATGTCCGAGCAACATCGATTTGGTTGACCGTCTAGGCATGATTGAACTACAGACAACACAGGCCGTGTACCTGCTTCCTGGTGTAATGACTGGAACTGATACGCTGTCGGACGCCCTCCGTCTCATAGGCTCTACTCACGCATGGTTGTTTACATCTTTGGGCGGGTTTAGTGACATCTCTGAACAGTCAAAGGGACCTTGTCTGTGATACAATATCCACAGTCAATGTCTATCTTCAGCAGTGATGCAATCTGGAACGGAAGCTCTGCGTTTCTTAAGTGTTTAAACTGCACTGGTCTTCTTATTTGAAAGAAATTCGGAAAGCCGTATTTAGTAACTCTGCTTTACCGGCGCTGTCGTCAGTAACCTCACCATTGTTATCGCGCAGTGAAGGTATTGTTTGGTCTTGCCACTGGTATTCTCTACCTACTACTAGAATCTCTTTGGGTTAGTTTCGTTGTAGATACTATTAAAAGCCTCTCGCATTAAGTTCTCGTTAAATTTCAAGGTTCTGTACAACTTCTCCAGTATTGGGAAATTTGCCTCCTTTTAAATTTGTCATGCTTTTTTTCGTTGCTTCTTTAGTAGTATGCTGACTTGTTTTGTGTGCTATGGGACATTCGGACCACCTCTTAATAATTTATTTAGTAAATATCCCCCAACTGACGTCGACATTATTTCATTGAATCTAAACCACACCTGGTCTACGCTTACATAATCAGATTGGAAGAAGTAGAGACTGTCTCTTAGGATGGTATCTGGTGAATTTTTACCTCCCTTTTTAAATAGATATATTTTGCTTTCATTTTTGGCGTGTTTCGATGTTACGGTATTCAGCATAACTACAAAAACCTTGTGTTCATTAATCCCTCTATATTTCATGAGACTCACTAGTTGTTCGAAATAATTTCTGAGAAGGCGTTGAGCACGATTTGGGATGACGTTTTATGCCTGCTACCCACTTCAAACATTTATTTTCCCCAACTTATGGATGATAGGTTGCAATCACAAGCAACTATAATTATGTGAGTGGAATACCTGTTTGAAATGACATTCAAGTTCTCCTTGAGCTGTTCAGCAACTGTATTATCTGAGTCGGGGACGGCAAAGGGAACTAATTATTAATTTATTTCTGATGCCAAGTATAGCCTCTACCCATACTAATTCACAGTAACTGTCTACATCAATTAAACTACAAGGTAAATATAGTTCCGACAGCAATAAACACTCCACCCTGAGCTGTAAGTACCCTAAGCGTCCGAAGTGAGCTGGAAGGACCATTATGGCCTAGCTGTTTGACATAATATGCTCTGCCAACTTCATCCATATTTGTATAGACGTTAAGCATGTAACCATTCTTGAAGGAGATTTTCCGGCCTGGGAAATTAATTTTTTGGTCATGTCCAACATTTTTCAGTAAAACTTATTTTTTCATATAAATCTTTATAGACATGTAAATAATTGTGGCCTTTAAATTAATGAGCCAACACCGCCCAAAACTGCGTCCAAAATATCGCAGCGCGGACTGCGCAACTAAACGGTCCGCACGTTTGAGGCTGAAATATAGGTCTTCAATAAAAATTAAACGTGTGCACATTATCATAATTAAATTCTCTATCAAGTGGACTTCGAAAATAAAATTTTCCGAAGTGCATTTGAAAATGGCAACAACTTGGAAAAAGTAGGTACTAAAATTCGACTGACTTTGCTGCCCCTAAATGTAAATAAATAAGAAATATTATAAAAAATATATTTTTTTAGTTTTACGCCAAAATTAAAAGTGTCTATTTTGTTAAACTCCAAACGGCATCCAATTTTACTCGTAGTTTTTTCAATCCCGTGAACCAGTTTAAAATACTTTGTCTCATGAAACACATATTTAAAGTTTTGAGTTCGACTTTTGTTTTTACAAGTTGCTGTAAATCTGCTGCTCCTGAGCCATTTAATAAACATTCCTCTTCTTCCAAGATCTAGTTTACTAAAGGGCGGGTCTCTGCAGCCGCAGTTGTAGCCTCGACGCTGGTTCTGAACCTGAGCCGGTCTGAACGCTTGAGTCATTTCTCGTTCCTTATAATGTTCAGGGAAATTCTGGAATACATAAATACAAGTCACTTAGGAATGGATGAGAAAAGGAGTATATGGGACACGTTGACAAGAAGAAGGAACAGGATGGTAGGACGTTTGTTACGATATCAGGAAATAACTTTCATGGTGCTAGACGGAGCTGTAGACGGTAAAAACTGTAGCCGAGGACAGAGAATGGAATACATCCATCAAATAATTGAGGACTTAGGTACGTAGGTTGCAAGTGCTCCTCTGTGATGAAGAGATTGGGGGAGGAGAGGAATTTGTGGCGAGCAGCATCTAACCAGTCAGAAGACTAAGTTAGGTTAGATTAGGTTAGGACTCAAAAATAATCGTGCCGAATGAGCAAGCCAAGTGCCGATAACGACTCCAGCGACTTTGGTGTTATACTTGACGCCCTTAAATCCTTCATTAAAAATGATGCACACCCGGTTGTTAGCAATATGGCAATTTGGACGACTTTTACGCACGAAAACAATGGTTTTGGAGCATCAGTTTAAAGTAATGAATTCAGTGCTTCATTTTTTTAATTAATAAATTCAGTGCTTCATTTTTGTTCTGTGTAAAGGTTCCAACGCTGCGCTCCATCAAATTATCGTAGCCAAATGTTTGTACACATCAGCAATAGCTTCAATAGATTCACTCCTCAGTGGTGGTTGCGATCAAAAGCGCCCAGTGTCCCGTTCATCCCTATATTCACACCAACTTCGAAACCAGCATTGGTGCTATGGTTGTATTGGTTGAACTCCTTTGATGAAGCGTGAACATAACCACGTTTTTCATCTCATTTTTGTCGAAAGCATATAATTGAGACGGCAAGTAGGCAAGTGCAAAATACATATATATATATATATATCGATCATTTCTTCGACCTAGAATGTTACAATAGCTTTGCAGAGAAAGGGATATCGATAGGAGTCACAAATAGACCAAGTGGCGAGAGCGGCTATAATAGACGTATGCCCGTTTCCATTGAAACTTCATTTCCAGGTACAAAGTATAGTTTCCCGGCAAAATCCTTCTGATCACATATTTTAACACTGTAGAGAGACAAAATTTGCGAGAAACACCATTTTTTGGAGCCTCGAGACCAGAAAGCCCCCCACAAGTGCTTCAACAGCTGCTGTCTCATACAGGGTGACAGTTACTGAATTACATGACATAAAATCGTCATTACTTTTGAACGGTTTGCGTTAGGACGTTCAAACTGCGCGGTTGGCTGCGGGGCATGATGGGAATATTGCATTGCATGGCATTGGTTCGTCAAGAAGCAAAAGTGGTTCATTTGGGGGACTGTGAACCCGCATTTTGCGATCGAGAAATCTCTTCACCCTCAACGGGTGACAGTGTGGTGTGCAGTGACCAGTCACGGAATAATCTGTGCGATAGTCCTTGATGACACGGTGACTACTGAACGGTACGTGAAGGTTTTGGAAGATGATTTTATCCCCATTATCGAAAATGACCCTGATGTCGACAAGATTATGATTCGTGCAAGACCGAGCTCGACCACTTCGAAGCAGGAGAGTGATGTCGTGGAGGAACACTTTGCGCACAGCATTCTGGATCTGGGATACCAGTGCGTACTGGTATGGGCCTCGATTGGCCGCCGTATACATGCAGTCCTTCTTGTGTACAGCAATAACTCCAAAACCACTACTGAGCTGAAAATAGACTGTAACACCATAGCTCTAATGCTGTACTGATTTATTTTGTTTTGTTTCATTTAATGTTACATCGCTGAGCTTCTGTAAATGTGTTTGTTTGAATCAATAACACAAAACTGTATACTCCTTTCTTTGCAAGAACTTTGATGTCATGATTTGATTCTATGCAGTGTATTATATCTGTCATTTAAATTCTTTGTCCCATTTGGAGGGAACAAAACTTACTGTATATAATTGTAATTTCTGTGTGAATAATTTTTTGTAGAAATGTCAATATGTGCATATGTTCTGTTTTATTGAATGAATTTCGTTGCTGTTATGTAAACAGCTATCCTCACTTAGGGTTCTTAGTTAGTTTGTATGTAAAAGGTGTTGTGGTTCCCCTTGGGAACGGAACTGTGTAGCGCGCGCAAATTGTGGTTGGCCTAGGTAGAAAAGGTGGAATAAGAGTCAGTCGGGGACGAGCTACCGAGCTGTGCACTGCCATGTAAATGTTGCATATTGTGCTGGTTCCGAGAGAGGCTTTTTCTGCCACTTTCCAATGCCTCGGATGGATGGATAAATAGCTGGACCTATTCTGGAATTTGTATCTATCACCGCCACCAAGAAATGACAGTGTCCAGCAATTCTACCTGCAAATCCACCTACCAACATGCAGTTGCCACCGCACTGCGCTATCACTGTATCGGAATGCTATAATAATGTACAGCGAAGGATCAGCTCATTGGATGCTTTAGTGTGCACAAATATAAGGTAACTTATAACTGAATTTATGTACCTACCTTGTTTTTTTCCTCATCATAACACCTCTCAGGTTCCTCTCCGTTTGAACCAAAGTGATTACCAGTAAAAAGAAAGTTAAAGTTAATGTGGCAAGAGAGTGAATTATGTGTTGTTGCCAACTTCAAATTAAGAGTTCTTAAGACTGAGGCTTATAAAATTTTGCTTAGAAAATGATCACATTACTGCCTGTTGTAAATCGCAGAAGGTGAGTCAGTATCTTACATATATGTTAATTTCGTCTCTCAATGTAGTAAACGTGGAAAACTGCAGTGTGAAACGTTATATACTCATCTTTGCTAAGTGTTTGTCTCTCTTGTGTATTGGAAGTGCATATTAATAATATAACAGGATCCACAGTTTGTCTATTGTGTTAATGCTAGATAACAAGTAATGGGAAGACCACTAAGTATAAAAAACATTATTTCTTTATTCAAATGATAGTGAGAACCAACCTGTTAGTGGATTCCACTTAACTTTCATTTTAAATAGTAAAGTATTTAACTGAGAGAGACTTAACCTATATCCAATTAATGATTCTGCAGTGAATAGTAATAATAACGTTATGAAGACCATTCAGTTTGTGTAAGCCCTGAAAGTAATAGTGTGTTTCGGTATCTGTTATAATTTTGCAAATAGTTTGTGCTGCTCTAACTGTTAGTTTCAATCTTACCGTAAACACATGTATGTGTTAGAGTTCACTGCACTCGCGTGTGACAACGTATAGGCTGTGTTTATCCATTAAAGTTACTAATAACTATTTTCTTGAACGAGAATGTTAATCATTTTCTTGCCTAGTTAGGCTGGCGACCGTCTTCTTTATCCGTTAAACAGTGCAGATAGGCAAAATTTTGTTTGTTACTGTTCAAATATTTACGTAATTCTGACTTTCATTTCCGATAAGCCACCTCCGTTAGGTACAACACGGTCAACATAACGAAGTTCCTCTCAGAGGGTAACACTGCTCTGTTGCTTTATACCATAATTGCTTTAAGATTGTTTTATTTCACAACCTGCCTCCAGCTTCGAGGTTATGGTGTAGCTGTAGCCGACGGTAGTTTTATAAGCCATTCAGAAGGTCATCGTCGGCACCGATGTTCTGACACTTCAGCGTGTCATGCAGAATTTCGCTATTCGTCTGCGCCACATCATCACCAACGACGGCAGGCGTATCGAACATGTTATGACCTAAAACCGAATATCGGTAATGACGTTTACATGTTGAACAAAGTGTTTGCACTCCGTAGTTTGTAACTAGCTTACCTCTTTTTTATATAGTGCAATACTTGTCACCTCTATTAGGTTCCCTGTATGGTATGTAGGTGCAAAAGCCTAAATCTGTTTACACATTCCCGTAATCTACAGGGTGGTCCACTGATCGTGACCGGGCCAAATATCTCACGAAATATGGGTCAAACGGAAAAACTACGAAGTACGAAACTTGTCTAGCTCGAAGAAGGAAACCAGATGGCGCTGTGGTTGGTCCGCTAGATGGCGCTGCCATAGGTCAAAAGGATATCAACAGAGTTTTTTTTAAATAGGAACCCCCATTTTTATTACATATTCCTGTAGTATGTAAAGAAATATGAATGTTTTAGTTGGACCACTTTTTTCGCTTTGTGACAGATGGCGCTGTGATAGTCACAAACATATGGCTCACGATTTTAGACGAACTGTTGGTAACAGGTAGATTTTTTAAATTAAAATACCGAACGTAGATACGTTTGAACATTTTACATCGGTTGTTCCAATGTGATGCATGTACCTTTGTGAACTTATGAACGTGTGTTGTTATAGCGTGATTACCTGTAAATACCACATTAATGCAACAAATGCTCAAAATGATGTCCGTCAACCACAATGCATTTGGCAATACGTGTAACGACATTCCTCTCAACAGCGAGTAGTTCGCCTTCCGTAATGTTCACACATTCATTGGCAATGCGCTGACGCATGTTGTCAGGTGTTGTCGGTGGGTCACGACAGCAAATATCTTTCAACTTGCCCCACAGAAAGAAATCCGGGGACGTCAGATCCGGTGAAAGTGCGAGCCAATCCGCCTGTCATGAAATATTCAATACCGCTTCAACCGCAAGCGAGCTATGTGCTGGACATCCATCATTTTGGAAGTACATCGCCATTCTATCATACAGTGAAACATCTTGTAGTAACATCGGTAGAACATTACGTAGGAAATCAGCATACATTGCACCATTTAGATTGCCATCGATAAAATGGGGGCCAATTATCCTTCCTCCCATAATGCCGCACCATACATTAACCCGCCAAGGTCGCTGATGTTCCACTTGTTGCAGCCATCGTGGATTTTCCGTTGCCCAATAGTGCATATTATGCCGGTTTACGTTACCGCTGTTGGTGAATGACGCTTCGTCGCTAAATAGAAAACGTGCAAAAAATCTGTCTTTGTCTCGTAATTTCTCTTGTGCAGAGTGGCAGAACTGTATACGACGTTCAAAGTCATCGCCATGCAATTCCTGGTGCATAGAAATACGGTACGGGTGCAATCGATGTTGATGTAGCATTCTCAACACCGACGTTTTTGAGATTCCCGATTCTCGCTCAATTTGTGTGCTACTGATGTGCGGATTAGCCGCGACGGCAGCTAAAACACCTACTTGGGATCATCATTTGTTGCAGGTCGTGGTTGACGTTTCACAAGCGGCTGAACACTTCCTGTTTCGTTAAATAACTTAACTATCCGGCGAACGGTCCGGACACATGGATGATATCGTCCAGGATACCGAGCAGCATTTTGATCACGATAGCCATACATCAACACGATATCGACCTTTTCCGCAATTGGTAAATGGTCCATTTTAACACGGGTAATGTATCACGAAGCAAATACCGTCCGCACTGACTGAATGTTGCGTGATACCACGTACTTATACGTTTGTGACTATTACAGCGGCATCTATCGCAAAGAAAAAAAAGTCTTCCCACTAAAACATTCATATTTCTTTATGTACTACACGAATATGTAATAGAAATTGGGGTTCCTATTTTTAAAAAAACGCAGTTGACATCCGTTTGACCTGTGGCAGCGCCATCTAGCGGGCCAACCGTAGCGCCATCTGATTTCCCCCTTCAAGCTAGACGAGTTTCGTTCTTTGTAGTTTTTTCGTTTGACGCTTATTTCGTGAGATACTTGGCCCGGTTCTTTCAATGGACCACCCTGTATAGTGTGGTACGAAACTGTTGCACTTCGGTGACACAGTGGCGTGCCCTTGGTTTTTGTCGACCTAGTTTATTAGGCATCTGTATTAGCCTAGTATGTAAATACACATCATTACAAAGCCGTAGCTTTGAATGTATATGATACTTCAGTGTTGATCCACGCTGCGAGCTAGCTGTCTAGCTGTTGCAGACAGAGGAGTCGGCGCCGGCTCAAAGGCGGCGCACGTCTGACGAAACCAATTACGCTTCCTCAGGAAATTGGCCGTTCTTGCGGTCTGAGGGTCGCGTGGGCGCTCGTGTCCAGTTGTTCGCCGGCAGCGGTCTGGCGCTGGCAGCTCCGCGCTGCCGCCGCGGCAATTAGCAGCCCGGCGACTAACGAGCCGAACACGCGGCCACGCCCCCTCTCATTAGGCCGCCCGCGCGACACGGCGGTCCGCTGGGTTGCCCGTCTGGACGGCGCGGCGCTGTGCGGCGCGGCCGCGAGCTTACGTGCTAACGAGACGGATAAATATTTCAGGCGGCAGCGGTGAGCGTGCTCGCGGATCGTGCCCGCTCCCACTTTCATTACGCGGATGAGGAGGGCGTCCACCGCCCCCATCCGCCTCCTCCGTACCCATTGCTGCCACTGGAGATTAAAGAGCCGCTACCAGAATAACCCGCAGGAAGGAGGGCAACACGAATTGCGGCCGCATTGTTTTACGGATGGAAATGTAATCTTTTAGGAAGGGTCTTAGTAGGAAGGCTGCTGTCTTATGGCAACTAATTGACAGAAAATTTTTCACTACTGCGCATACGATAACAAATACAGTCTCGCATATTATGAAGGTCTGGATTGAAGTCTTTATTCGGACTGCCACGAGAGACAGATTTTAAGGTCCGTGAAAGACCACTATCGTCGTCTTTTTTTTATCTTGTGCTCAAGCTGTCTTGCATTTTTCTGTCGCGCGGTTATAAGGTCAGCGACGTACATTGTACTCACTGGAAGACCCAGTTCCTCACACTGGTCTTGATCAACGTGTGGTTTTGTTTTTGTTGTGGTCTTCAGTCCGAAGACTGACTTGATGATGCTCTGTACGCTAGGTTATCCTGTTCGAGTGCCTTCATCTCTGCGCAACTACAGCAATCTACATTTGCTTGACCTAATGTAATCAGAACTTGGTCACTCACTATAATTTTACCCCTGTCCCTACTCACACTCCTCTTCATTCTCGAACCGACAATTCATTCCCACCTCGGTATGTATCCTAATAGAGCTATCTGATTAGTCAAGCTGTGCCATGAATTTCTTTTCTCCTTAATCCAGTTCAACACCTCGTAACACTTTGATACAGACGTAGGTATTTATATATTTTTTCCTTTACATAGTATAAATTTCGATTTTCCTGTAAGCCTTAAAAGGCATTTGTATGTTTTTTTTTATATGTCCATGCTTTTGACTGAAGTTCGTGAGGATCACGGCTGTTTACTACTGTAAGAAAATGAATCTCCTACCGACGTCCATATAATCTTATTTATTGTGTAGCTACAAGTTTCGGCGGTTCAGTGCGCCATCTTCAGGCTTAAGTAGATGTTGAAGGGGTTATCACGATCCGTATATACAATGTTTGAACTGAGTCAGTTGAGAGATGACGGTTGGAGTGCTGTCATCACAGTTACAGTCTGCGTAAATCAGTTATGTTGGTCACTGAAGCAGCGTATATATACACTCATGCTCATAAATTAAAGATAATGCTGATACATGGTGAAACAACGCTCTGGTGGGCGGCTTTCTGGTTTAAATCACCTCGGGGAATGACCATGTGATGCATTGGACCTGCAGTCGTCGCCCGGTGCGCTGGCAGCAGTCCACATACGCAGTGGTGTGTTGCTGCATGTCAGAGTACGGTGCAGCGAGTAAGTGTTCAAACGTTTTAAGACATGCTAATGGTGACTCTGTGTTGGAAATGGCTAAAAGAACACAAATTGATGACGTTATGAGGGATAGAATACTAAGGCGACTGGAGGCTGGTCAAACACAGTAGGTCGTAGCACGGGCCCTCCGTGTGCCACAAAGTGTGACCTCAAGCTTATGGCAACGATTCCAGCAGACAGGAAACGTGTCCATGCGCTACAGCACGGGACGTCCACAATGTACAACACCACAAGAAGACCGGTATCTCACCATCAGCACCCGCAGACGGCCACGGAGTACAGCAGGTAGCCTTGCTCGGGACCTTACCGCAGCCACAGCCTGACACAAAAGTAAAGACTACTGAATAGACATGGTTTATTCGCCCGGAGACCTGCAAGGTGCATTCCACTAACCTCTGGTCACAGGAGGGCCCGTAAAGCCTGGTGTCAAGAACACAGTACATGGTCATTGGAACAGCGGTCCCAGCTTATGTTCACGGACGGGTCCAGGTATAGTCTGAACAGTGACTCCCGCCGGGTTTTCATCTGGAGTGAAGCAGGAACCAGATACCAACCCATTAATGTCCTTGAAAGGGACCTGTATGGAGATCGTGGTTTGATGGTATGGGATGGGATTGTGATTGGTGCAAGTACAACCCTGCATGTCTTTGACAGAGGAACTGTAACAGGTCAGGTGTGTCGGGACGTCATTTTGCACCAGTATGTCTGCCTCTTCAAGGGCGCAGTGGGTCCCACCTTCCTCCTGACGGATGATAACGCACGGCCCCACCGAGCTGCGTCGTGGAGGAGTACCTTCAAACAGAAGATATCAGGCGAATGGAGTGACTGCCTATTCTCCAGACCTAAACCCCATCGAGTGCGTCTGGGATGCTCACGGTCGACGTATCGCTGCACGTTTTCAAACCCCTACGACACTTCAAGAGCTCCGACAGGCACTGGTGCAAGAATGGGAGGCTATGCCCCAGCAGCTGTTCGACCACCCGTTCCAGAGTATGCCAACCCGTTGTGCGGCCTGTGTACATGCGCAGGAAACAGTGGCGTTTCGTAGCACATGTATTCGGGAGGGTTTTATCAACTTATCACCAATACCATGGACTTACAGATCTGTGTCGTATGTGTTCCCTAAGTGCTTACGCTATCAGCGCCAGTTTTGTGTAGTGCCAAGTTGTGTGGCCCCAGATTCTGCAATTATCCTTAATTTATGAGCATGAGTGTATATCATGTATCCCATTCAGCATCAACTAAAGCCTGAAAATGGCTCATTGAAGGGCCGAAACTGGTAGCTACAGTAAGCTCACAAGGACAGCTGTAGGCGTTTCATTTTCTTACAAATGTTTGCTGATCTGTGTCAATAATAATGTAAATAACTGTAATTTATACTGGGTCAGTGCTGGTTAGGGAAATTTCAGCGACGTGTATCAAAGAGTAAGAACACACAGTGCAGCCGCGTCTCTGGACACGAGTGGAGTGACGTCAGAAAGCGCGCGCTGCAGGCTCCCTTGGTTACGCACTATGATGTGATCACACGTGGGAGCTGCGTGCTAAGGCATTGTGAGGAGAAGTTTTATTTAGCGGCATGACAGAAATTGACCAGCATGGGCAGGTGAAAAGGCAGCTCTATTCACATCAAGATTCTCCGGTAAACATCAGTGCTAAGTAAATCTGTGCTCGCAAATTTTGTCTGGAGCTATTGCACCATTATCGCCGACGCCTACGGCTTCATCGCTTCAAAAACGAACGAATGTAAGACTTCTACACCTAGTTCACTTTTTTTAGAACTATATCGGGATTACCAGTGATATTGGTGAACTTTCAGATTTAATAATAATAACTACAAAAATTTAGAAACTTTAACTTAATAACTATCCCAAGTTATTATTACCACGTAGATCCCGCGTCAATACCTGTGACTGAAACAATCCGAGTGTCGTTTATTTGAAAAGAAAGAAATACACTCCTGGAAATGGAAAAAAGAACACATTGACACCGGTGTGTCAGACCCACCATACTTGCTCCGGACACTGCGAGAGGGCTGTACAAGCAATGATCACACGCACGGCACGGCGGACACACCAGGAACCGCGGTGTTGGCCGTCGAATGGCGCTAGCTGCGCAGCATTTGTGCACCGCCGCCGTCAGTGTCAGCCAGTTTGCCGTGGCATACCGAGCTCCATCGCAGTCTTTAACACTGGTAGCATGCCGCGACAGCGTGGACGTGAACCGTATGTGCAGTTGACGGACTTTGAGCGAGGGCGTATAGTGGGCATGCGGGAGGCCGGGTGGACGTACCGCCGAATTGCTCAACACGTGGGGCGTGAGGTCTCCACAGTACATCGATGTTGTCACCAGTGGTCGGCGGAAGGTGTACGTGCCCGTCGACCTGGGACCGGACCGCAGCGACGCACGGATGCACGCCAAGACCGTAGGATCCTACGCAGTGCCGTAGGGGACCGCACCGCCACTTCCCAGCAAATTAGGGACACTGTTGCTCCTGGGGTATCGGCGAGGACCATTCGCAACCGTCTCCATGAAGCTGGGCTACGGTCCCGCACACCGTTAGGCCGTCTTCCGCTCACGCCCCAACATCGTGCAGCCCGCCTCCAGTGGTGTCGCGACAGGCGTGAATGGAGGGACGAATGGAGACGTGTCGTCTTCAGCGATGAGAGTCGCTTCTGCCTTGGTGCCAATGATGGTCGTATGCGTGTTTGGCGCCGTGCAGGTGAGCGCCACAATCAGGACTGCACACGACCGAGGCACACAGGGCCAACACCCGGCATCATGGTGTGGGGAGCGATCTCTTACACTGGCCGTACACCACTGGTGATCGTCGAGGGGACACTGAATAGTGCACGGTACATCCAAACCGTCATCGAACCCATCGTTCTACCATTCCTAGACCGGCAAGGGAACTTGCTGTTCCAACAGGACAATGCACGTCCGCATGTATCGCGTGCCACCCAACGTGCTCTAGAAGGTGTAAGTCAACTACCCTGGCCAGCAAGATCTCCGGATCTGTCCCCCATTGAGCATGTTTGGGACTGGATGAAGCGACGTCTCACGCGGTCTGCACGTCCAGCACGAACGCTGGTCCAACTGAGGCGCCAGGTGGAAATGGCATGGCAAGCCGTTCCACAGGACTACATCCAGCATCTCTACGATCGTCTCCATGGGAGAATAGCAGCCTGCATTGCTGCGAAAGGTGGATATACACTGTACTAGTGCCGACATTGTGCATGCTCTGTTGCCTGTGTCTATGTGCCTGTGGTTCTGTCAGTGTGATCATGTGATGTATCTGACCCCAGGAATGTGTCAATAAAGTTTCCCCTTCCTGGGACAATGAATTCACGGTGTTTCGTATTTCAAGTTCCAGGAGTGTATATAAAAATTAATTTCAGTGCCAGTTCATTTCTATATTTTTTTAATAATTATGAAAACAGAAGCAGAAGTGTTTTAATGCTCCTCAGTAACTCCATAATTGAGATAAATATTGTTTAGAGGCAAAGTTATCCTTGGAGATCAAAAGTAAATTCAATTACCGGAAAGCAAATTAATTCCTGGCACTTCAAACTAAAGATTTTCTTAAAAGAAAACAATTATTCGTACGTGCTAATTTTACGTATACTTATGATACTGTTTTATGTATTGGCCTGGTTCGTATTTCGATATTGCAGTAATGTTCATATTCAGTGGTAGTTCTTTTATTTAAATAACTGTTAAGACAACTGAAGTTTCCTTTCGTATATTATTGCCAGTTCCCTAGTTAGCAAAAGTGAGTAAATGCTACTCTGAGGTCACACAAATATTTAGGATAACAGTAGGCAGCCTCCAGTTAACCAGTCTGAGGTTTGTTTATTCCAAATCCATGTCATTGCGTTTCATAACGAGTGTAGTAATAACTGAAATTCTTTCTCATTATTATTTCCTAACGTCTTTTGTTATTGCAAACGTGTGTGTAACTTTCGTTTGCCGCACATACTGAAATTATCTCTGACTCTCTGCTGCTCATAATTTTAATTACGTAATGAAGAGACAATGCTGAACTGAGATATCGACCGTGTTTTCGTTTATTCCAAAAGTATTAGTAAAGTTTATTGTTTTATGCCCTGAGTCCCATGGTATCCCTTTTCGTTGGAACAATACGTGCATGATTGCAAAATTTTTTATTACTGAATTAAATTTAACTGAAAGTAGAGTAGTTGTTCTCAGAGATAACATGTTGTAAACCTCTCCCTCACTAATCGGTGTTACATTTTCCTTCGGGAACGATACAAACAAACAAACAAACACCGTCGGAACAGGCCTTGAAAGCCCAACGATACCGATCAGCCGCCGTGTCATCCTCAGGGCTTAGGCGTTGCCGGATGGTGATACGAGGGGCATGTGACCAGCACACCGCTCTCCTGTCCTCTATCAGTTTTCGTGACCAGTGTCGCTACTTCTGAATGAAGCAGCTCCACAACTGGCCCCACAAGGGCCGAGTGCAACTCACTTTCGATCAGCCCTCGGCAGACCAAGACGGAGACGACCTACCTAATAGCTGGTATGTCCACTTTTGGCATGAATAAAAGCGGTGACGCGTCTTGACGCGGAAGTATTGGAGCCTTGATAGGAAGCGGTGAGGAGTTGACACCGCACCCGCACATACGTCGTCTAACTCCCGTTATTTTCGGAGCGGGGGGCGATGAACTCTGACGCCACGTTCAATGACATTCCAGATCTGGCGAGCTGGGAGACTAGCACATCAACTGGAATTCGCCGTTGTGTTTCTCGAACCACTCCATCACAGTCCTGGCCTTGTGATGTGGCGCATTATGTTGATGAAAAATACCACTGCCCTCGGGAAACAAGATCGTTATGAAGGGATGTATGTGGTCTGCAACCAGTGTACGATAATACTTGGTTGTCATGGTGCCTTGCACAAGCTATACTGAAGAAAATGATGCCCACGTGAATGTTCTCCAGAGCGAATTCGCGCCCTCCCATCGGCATGACAGAGAAGATATCGAGATTATCAGACCATGCAATGTTCTACCACTGCCAAAATCCAGTGCCGATGGTCATGGGCCCATTTCAGTCGAAGTCGCGGATGTCGTGGTATTAACAACTAGCTGACCAGGCGAACTCTGTTCCGCCTTAAAGCTAATAAATAATCAGATTTTGGATGTTAAGTTCAATTTTTTATTAGGAAATACAAATAAAAAATTAAGTATTTTAATGATTCTGTATTCTTTATGTTTCTTGGTGCATAGCTTCCACTCTTCAATTAAGTACCTTGTGATACGCGACATTTTTTGTTTTATTATGTTCGATCGACGATTTCGCATTGCCAACCGAGCCGTTTCACGGGCTGCCTCACTTTGCTCTTGTGATTGAGAAGCACGAAGCAGAGCCATACTAACACGGCGCTCTTCAGGGGCAGTTTGTTTTTCTTCTTCAGTCCTTTCATTCGCAATGTTTTGTATCCTTCTTGCATTACGGCTTTGTCGAAAAATATTCGATCGTCTTGGTCGCGGCATTGTTAATGGTGATTCAAAGAAAATGCAAATTATTTCTTTAAATTTTTAATTAATGATATATACTGATACTTAACCATAGACGTTTAGCTGTCATTTGCGTTTTGTTATTCCATGTCAGATGCGCTTTTGTTGTACCACGTTTTATAGCGGTAGAACGTGATAACAGTATCTTATGTCCGTCTCCTAATTCTAAGCTACCTCTCCACCAATTTTCAGCCAAATCGGTCCAGCCGTTCTTGAGTTATAAATAGTGTAACTAACACGACTTTGTTTTATATATAGAAGATGGCACGGATTAGCCGAGCGGTCTAGGGGGCTGCAGTCGTGGACTGTGCGGCTGGTCCCGGCGGAGGTTAGAGTCCTCCCTCGGGCATGGGTGGGTGTGTTTGTCCTTAGGATAATTTAGCTTTGGGACTGATGACCTTAGCAGCTGAGTCCCATAAGATTTCACACACACTTGAACATTTTTTGAAGATGGCACATGTATAGGTCGTCAGCCGCAGAAGCCGATCGTTAGGAGTGTTCAGTGCACTGTGTGTTCAGACGCACTTTTACTCTGCCCAGCATTATGTCTTATATTAGTTTCGTCACATTTCGCCGCCTGCCATGTTTTGCCAATCTGCCCAGCCTACGACGTTCAACAGGTTTAGTGATGGATGGCCCCCGAACGACCTCTGACCGAACTAAATCTTTACCCTTAGTTGTTTTCCGCTGCGCTGCACGTTCCGGCTGTAGACGTTGTTTAAGCCAGTCGTGAGGCTTAAGAGCCTCTGAATTAGGCGGATCTAGCACCATATCCATACCAATCTATGACCGCCTAGGGTCCGAGGCTGCCCTACAGAAGGGCCACACTGCAAGGCATTCTGGCTGCATTGTGAAGGGCAATCAGTGAATATCAGAGACAGCAAGAGACAATTCTCTGGTAACAGCTTCCACAAGAGGAATCGCAGTAAGCGGGTAATCACGATCTCCATCGCCGAGAGCAGAAAGATGAACAGGATGGTCTCGCCTTATTAACTTTGGATGCGTGGTTTCACCTTGGCTTCGCCATGTGCTGAAGACACTGACCACAACACTCCTCGAAAACCCCGACAAATCTTGTAGTTTCCGAAATGCACGTCCCGAGCCTGCGAGCCATCACGATCTGCCCTCGGTCAAACTCAGATAGCTCGCACACCTTCGCTATTCTATGTATATACGGATAGCACGCTCACTGGTACTACATACACCGTGCGTGTGTCTGTCTAACAGTCATTTCTCGCCAGTGCTATCGTCTGGTTTATATCGATACTAGTTCGCTGGTCATGATATTGTGGTTGATCAGTATATTATCACAAAAGTCAGGTAAGTAAAAGGGGACGTTACAACGTCTTCATCAGTTATTCGATCTACTCCAATCATCAGCATGCTCCCTAAGCACCACATCTGAGAATTTCTGTTCTCTTCTTCTCTGAGTTACTTTTTTTGTTGTTTCTAGTCTGCATTCGCCAACGTAAAAGGGCGCAAGATGTTTGAAAATTTCAGGAAGATAAGCTATAGGGAAATACGGAAAATGTACAGCAGGTACAAGAAGGCAGCAAGAGAAGTAAGAATAGAAGACAAAGAAGTGTAAGGGTGAAAAACTTGGATGCACTCATTCACCTCAACTATTCAACGTATTCATAGAAGCAACGACGAAATAAAAGATTCTGGAGCGGGGTTAAAATTCAGGGCGAAATGATATCAATGGTAAGTTACGCTGGTGACGCTGCTATTGTCAATAAAAGCTAGGAAGAATTAAAGTACGTGTTGAATGGAATGAATAGTCTCGTGAGCACAGGCCAGAGGGAAACGATGATATGAGGAGCGGCGAAAATGAGTTTGGCACGAAAATTAACATCTACGTTGAGGAACACAAAGTAGACGGAATTCTCTGAAGCAAAAGAAACGTGACGAACGAAGCAACGAGCAAATTAAAAGTACGCTAATATAGGCAGGTAGGACATCTCTGGCCAAGAGAAGTCTGCTGGTGTCAAACATTGGCCTTAGTGTGAGAAAGAAATTATGACAATGTACGTTTGCAACATAGCATTGTAGAGAAATGAACGATAGACTACAGAAAAATAGTAGTATCGAACCGTTGAAAAGGTTGCTGAAAATTATGTGGACTGATAACATAAGAAATGATGAGTTTCCTTAAAAATTGACATATTGTCAACTGGAAGTATGTGTTTTTGTAAATGTTTGTGTAATATTTTGCAACGTAACGATAGCTTATATAATGAAAATTTTCACATTACCAGTTTCGGGAAGCAGTTGCCGTCTTCATTGAAACGCTTCGTACTGATATGTGACGATATGATGTACATTAATTTAAGTTTGTTAAATAACTGCATGATATTGGAAGTACCTAACTCTGTTTATGAATCTGTATGCGGATTTTTAGTGGATTAACCACATCTGAAGACGGCAACTGCTTGCCGAAACAGGTAAAGTGAATATTTTTATAACATAAGCGATTGTGGCGTAATAAATCATATAGAGAATAAGCAGGCTGTCTACAGAATCGGGAAGGAAAGGAACAGGTGGAAAAACTGACGAGAAGAAGGTATGGGATTACAGGACTTGTGTTAAGACATCCACGGTACTAGAGGGAGCCATAGATAGCCAAAATTGTAGATTTTGTTGGTGAACACAGCCAACAAATAACTTGCGACGCTGGACGCAGGAGCACACATTAGATGAATTTCGTGCCCTGATAGGCCACTGTATTACTGCTGGTAGGGTTATCGGAGACCTTACAGCAAGGTACAGTCTTCTGGGTTTCTGGATGTTGGCCAGCGTAAAATGCGTTGGTAGTGGTGGACTGAGGCAATGCTTGGGATATGTCCTGTTACCTCTACGACCGAACTTTGCTGCACTAAGACTTGACTTAATAAACGGCAACAAAACCAACAGCATCAACAATCTTTATTTATGTTATGTAAACTTCAGATACTTAGGATCCGTATAGAATGTAGTGGTGTTACAAGAGGAGGTGCAAGACCATCAAGTAAGGACACAAACTACGAAACGGCTCGTCGGTGGTGAACGTTGGAAATAATACTAGAAATGATAGAGGTATGCATTCCCGGGATAAGGCGAAGTTATTTTGCCCTTAACACAGTCTTCTAAACAAAAACAAATAGTAAATCAAATTCGAAAACTCCAAACGGGACTAAATTTAAACATTGTACAATATGTGACGTACCTAAATCACTTAAAATTTCAAGTGACTGGACGCTCTTAAATAAAGTTACAGAGTAAAAGTAGATACAAACTTGGGAATTCATCAAACAACAACTCGAAAATGTGATTTTCGGAATTTCTTTGAAGACTGAAAACATATATCTGAATAAATTAAGCAGAAAATTCAGCATCTGAGGTTTTTAAGATGATATACACATTGGCGAGAGGGGCAATTGTTTAACAGAGGCCCTTACACAAACAGAGAAAATGGTAGGATGCGTAAAGACGACAAACGAAAATAATATCTCAAAGAGAAGGCAATACCTTCAGCAAATGACAGTAGCAGCATGATTGTATTGTATTGTACTGTATTGAACTGGGGACCTAGAAACGACGGAGAGGCTTCGTCCCGCCATAGCCCTCAGTCGTTCACAACCCCAAAACAGGCCACAGCAGTCCACTCACCCCACCGCTGCCCCACACCGAACCCACGGTTATTGTGCGACGAGTGTAGCCCCAAATGTTTGCGTGGTAGAGTAATTGTGGTGTACGCGTACGTGGCAGAGGCAGATGGAAAACCGCCTCAAAAACCATCCGTCTCGCGGGCACACCGGACTTCGACACTAATCCGACAGGCGGATTCGTGCCGGGTACCGGCACGCCTTCCCG
Organism: Schistocerca serialis cubense; assembly: GCF_023864345.2. NCBI lineage: Eukaryota > Metazoa > Arthropoda > Insecta > Orthoptera > Acrididae > Schistocerca > Schistocerca serialis. The sequence continues at coordinate 1,195,351,424 of NC_064638.1, forward strand.
CTGGGAAAGCAGTGCGTTAGAGCGAACGGCTAACCGGGCAGGCAGCTGCACGATACAATACGTCAAAAGTAACGAAACCGCACTTAACCACCTCTGAGAATGAGGAATTCATTGATAATTTGGTTGGAGGAGGAATGAAAAATAATGTGAATTCGACGAAAGCAAAACAGAGACTAACGTTCAGTAGGAACCTCGTTTCGTCAGTCATGATGGGAGACGGCCCAGTATCAATAGAGAGAGAATAATTGTACAAATATACCATATTCTTTTTAAATGGTTGTCTCGTTCAAGAGCTTAGAGTTAATAATGACTTACCGGAAGTAGTGATAGGTGAAGTAAGTAAAAGCCTTCAGATGGTAGCGTTCCAGTGAAACAGTTAAAGATAAACGCAGATTAACAGAAAGGAAACTTGCACAGTATATTTTTTTTCCAAAATGTCTGCGAAAGGAAAAGAAGCTCAAGCACTGGAACATCGCTCTAACTTCTATTCTCCTTCACAAGAAAGGAGACAAACAAAACTATCTACACCTACCAGACTTGACAGGGGGCGAACAAAACACGCGGAAGGAACATTGCTGTTTTCGAAGGAGGCCTTTGTCCAGAAGTGGATGTCAAATAACTAGTAGCATGGATTATCCATTAGATGAAAAATTGTCATACACTCTTAAGATAGAAAAAAAAGAAAAGATGCAGCAACATGAAGGAATTATCCGAATAGACAGATTGATGTACGTTTATAGATAAACAATGATTACAATTTCAGGAAAATTGGACTATTTATTAAAGAGAAAGAGTTTCACGAATTGAGCAAGTCAGTAACGCGTTTGTGCACCTGTAGCACGTAAGCAGGCTGTTATTCGGCCTGGGATTGACAGAGTTGCTGAATGTCCTCTTAAGGGATATAATGTGGAGTTCTATCCAGTAGAGAAGTTAGTTCGTCAGAATCCTGAATTGGTTCGAGGACCCTGTCCATAACACTCCGAACTTTCTTAGTTGAGCGGAGATTTGCAAAACTGTCTGGGCTAGGTATGGTTGGGCAAGCAGTACAAAATCTCACCGTGCGTAAGCGAGCATTATCTTGCTGAAACGTAAGCCCAGGATGACTCGCATTAAGAACAACTGAAAGGGGCGTAAAATATCATCGACTTACCGCTGTGCTGTAGGGGTGAATCGGATGGCAACCAAAGGGGCCCTGCTGTGAAATGAAATGGCTCCCAGACCATCGCCCCAAGTTTCGGGCCCTATGCCGTGCGACACTCAGGTTGGTAACCAACCGCTGCCCCAATGATGATGATGTTTGGTTTGTGGGCGCTCAACTGCGCGGTTATCAGCGCCCGTACAAATTCCCAACCTTTACTCAGTCCAAACTCGCCACTTTCATAAATGATGATGAAATGGCGAGGACAACACAAACACCCAGTCATCTCGAGGCAGGCGAAAAACCCCTGAACTCGGGACCCCGTGCTCGGCATCCGCTGCCCGGGGCGTCTCCAGTTGCACATCGGACCGGTGATAATGACTGGGTCGACCGCTTCCTACCTGACGCTGTGTTTGGCCGCGGTACACCCATTCCTGCCAACATCCGCGAATAGTGGCATCGCTCCTATTCAAATGTCGAGCGATTCGCCGATTACTCCAACTGGCTTCCCAGAGTCCAACTACAAATGCTGATTTCAGCGTACATCGTTCACGCACGTGCCTACGAGACATAATTACTGCCCGAGGAACGAAATTCGCGAAACTTTATGCCCTGGTATCGAAATGTCTCCCGTTTACTATACTGGCCAGCTGCGCGGCAAAATTGCTTTGCAGCGTCACACATTCATCTATCGGCCACCAATTCTTACCATTTTGCATTCTCCATTGATACCTCTATGAGTATCAGTTTGTGATTGTTTGAACAACTCCTTCATGGTTCATTGTATCACAGGGTATATAATCTGACGTTATTGACCCAGCAGTCGGCTGCTCATGTACGTGGTACGATATTCCCTAACCGCATGTGAAATGGTCACAACAGACCCAAAGCACTTATACATCACTGAAAAAAATGTACTAATATATTATCTCTTCATAAGGAGTCGCATGCAGTTATGTAGTCTGCTAACTGTACATTCAGCTGTGAGAAATTTAGTAAAAGGTTTTGATGTGCAAAAAGTAATAATGGAAATGGAAATGTCGTGTGGCTAGGGCCTCCCGTCGGGTAGACCGTTCGCCTGGTGCAGGTCTTTCGATTTGACGCCACTTTGGCGACCTGCGCGTCGATGAGGATGAAATGATGATGATTAGGACAACACAACACCCAGTCCCTGAGCGGAGAAAATCTCCGACCCAGCCGGGAATCGAACCCGGGCCCTTGGGATTGACAGTCTGTCACGCTGACCACTCAGCTACCGGGGCGGACTAAAGTAATAATTAATGAGGCTGAAGCTCTTCCACTTGTGTTTGCTTACAAGTAAATTTGTTTTTGGAGATGGTCCACCTTGATCAAAACACAATTATTTTTATCTTTTATTTTATTTTCCAGGTATGTTTCGCTGAAGTTCCAGCATCATCAGTGGGCTTTTGGTATCTTTCAGCAAAACAGAAAAAATGCTCTTTACTACATGTACACAAATAAATTTGAGATTTTAAGACACAATTTACGAATTGGGAAAACAGACAAAATTCTATGTATATGTTGTGGTTCCTGTTTTTTTGTGTCTTTTTATTGCAGTATTTTCATTCTCAGTTTGTCATTTTCAATCGTGTAGAACTTCACGTGGAACATTTATTTGATTAGAAATTTTGCGACTGGGAATGTTATGGTTATGCCTAACATTAACAAATTCTGTGTGGAAGTTTGTGTGTAATATATATAGTAATGCGTGTGTGTACAGGAGTATTTATGGGTTTTATGGAATGGTGTTGTCCGATAGTTTTTTTAGGACAACAAAAAGCATAAAAATCCAGGAAAAGCACAGCATGTGATTACGAGGTATATACACAAAACTTTTTTTTTCAAATTGATAAACATTTAAACTTATGTGTGTACAAGTGCTAAAGAGCATTTTTCCCGTTTTATAGAAAGATAATAAAACCCCCACTGATGATGCTGAAACTTCAGCGGATCATGTCTGGGTAACAAAAGAAGTTGTATTTTTCTCAAAGCAGACCTTCTCCTAAAACAAATCTAGGTTATATTTCGTTTTATTTTGATGCATTAGTAAAGTCTGTACGAAATCACTTCAGGTAGAAGAGGAACTACTACTAGTACTACTTCAGTGACTATTAGAAATGATGCTCAGATTTTACAACTGAAGAGGCTGTGAGCCGTGAATAGATTTTTAAATAATTCCGATGCTGCTAGAGCTCGGAATTATCTTGTGGCAGCCAGAGTTGTAGGTTTTTGTTCCAGTGAGCAAGTCAGCAGTCATATCGTTGTATTGCTCACGTTCTGCCTCTATTAAACTGGAATTAAAATACAGTCAATATAACGCTTATTCAGTAATTTAAACTCACCTCTCAACATTAAACTATTCCCTGGTAATTGTTTAGGAGAGCTATAAACAGCGTGGTTTCCACGCACTTCTTAGTTAAAACAATTACAATGATTATTGCAATTAAACGAAAGACCTGTAGAGCAGTAGCTAAACTCTTGGAACAGTAGCACGAGCCATACACCATCTTGCGAACCACGCTTGAGACTTCGTTTATCGCTTCCTAGAGGAATGTATAGCGCCAGCACCACATGGGACTGACAGGGGATGTTGAACATACAAAGGCATCATGTTTTTGACTCACGGAAGGTGAGGCGTGGCGCCCTATATCGCTCCTGTCTGGAGCCTGTGTATCGGGAGAATGACTCATGCGTGCACAGTGACAGATGGTCTGAAGCGGGTTCAGTCGAGTATGTTGTTCTAATTTTTATCCACCAGAGTCCAGTAGTGCCCAGAGACATTAAAGAAACACGTCAAGAGAATGTTTTTTTTAATTGTTCTGTTTATTTCTTGAAGGCTTTTTTGTTTATTTATGCTTGTATGGTTTTGTATATGCTTTTAGTAGAATTAATGATGCGTGAATGTGGTCTAAAGTAAATATGTAGCTCATTGTTCTACTGATAAACGCTGTACGAACTAGCGTGAGAAATTTTTAAGACAGTTTGAATTCAGACGACGGGGAATTTTGTATCATAATATGCGAAGTTAGTTTATGGTAAAAGGGAAGCTAATTCGAGTGCAAATGAAAATAGTTAATAACGTAAAGTATAAACAAAATATCGGAATGTTAAATGTTTATTTCGGGAAAAAGTACAGTTCGAAAGTGTGTTATTTGTTGAATGGTTAGTTATGAAAAGCGAGGACTATCGCGGGAGAAACACATTATTCTATTGGCCTAAAGTAACCAATCACAACTGAGTATTGTTCGCACGTCTTTTCTCTTGGAGACAGAGAATATGTACTTACAGCAGTCTAAGTAGTCGGAGCCCAGCCTTTCAATGGTACGGTCGTGTTTAGTATGAGCTCCGAAGGAAGTTATAATTTGCCGGTTTTGGTTGGGCTACATGCTTCAAAAGTGTTTTTGTTTTAAAGTGGAGGCATATTTATTCCGGTATGTTACTTTAGAAAGTACGGATTTTTAAGTAATTTTGTATATGCGAAAAAGGCAGTAATTCTGCCTGGCATATTGAGCAGATCGGTGATTTAAAACATGAGTGCATTAGACGCCGATGAACTTAATAGTATGGCGAACATTGTCATTTAAGAACAATCCGTGCTTAGTAGATATCCATGTTTCGGGAAACGTGCTAACGTGATTGAAAGGTTTGTGCATGACTGTGTTAAGATTAGCACTGGCCTGGCAGTGAACGTGTACATTATCAAGCTTCAGAATATACCGAAGTTTTGTCGGTATTTCCACCTTTCATTCAAAATTAAGACTTTTTCCCGATTCTTGGAATTGTTACGTTGTATGCAGCTTGGTGCGAGTGGCAGTACGGTAGGTTTCTGCTCGGCTTTCCTACCGGCGATCTGCTGCAACGAGTTCACATTTAGGTGCAGGCAGTGGACGAACGGAACCGCTCCGCAGCAAAGGGTGTCACGGATATGCTGAAAAAGTTGAACTGGCAGCCGTTTAAAGTCAAACAGCACCTGCCGCATGAAATTCTGCACACAAAGTTTCAACAACCAGTAATCAGTGAGGAATGTAGTAATAGACTCTGGCCCTCCTACGCATGGCTCCCACACTACCGTCAAAACAGCATTAATTTTATTGCAGCGCCGACAGAAGAATTTAAGAGGCCATTCATCCAGCGCTCCAAAAGTGTGTGCAATGGGTAGACCCTCTATGAAATGGATTAACAGCACGTTCCCACTGTCATGTACTTCACAGTGGATTTCAGAGACTGTTTTCATGCAAATGTAGATGACGTAAGTCTCAATAAAAAGTACTTTTCAGGGGACAGTAGCGCCAGGTATATATATCTATAGCTGGCGTTATCAGACTGCTAGCTGACGAATTCGGCATTTCCCGAGTATTCATTTTGCCAGCTTTCTATTAGAAATGCAAACAAGAAATGAGTTGTGTTTGTAGTGTAATATCGAAAAACATTCATTTCCATGTATTCATGAAAACACCTTTGAAATTAAGAAACAGTCTTACAGATATCGCAGACAGCTTCTGTACGCTGGTCACAGCTCCTTCGAGTGTCTGCAACGTCACTTTGTGAACGTCTATGTGCCAACGCCTGTTTATAGCTCGACAGGCGGCTACTGTTTTCGCGTACAGCCGTTTCCGCTTTCCAACTGAAAGCTGTCAAAAGCGGTGACATGCGTCAGCGGTTTCCTTAAGCTGACTCGACTGTAGGAGTGCCTTCGTAGCAAAGAATAAATGCATTTTAGCTTCATGCATGCTGCAGCACTTTTTCACGCATCTCAGTGTTTATGACGTCATACCTCCTGAACAATGTGTGGTTCTATGATAGAATTTTTTAGCTGTACTTAACAGTGCAAAGGGTGTCCGCAAATTCCCGTTACAAACTTCCAAGTCTTGCAGAAGGGATTAAGTACATAATATTTCGACCAGGAACCTGTGTCCGGAAACGTCATTCAACGACGGTACAGAGCGCCAAAGTTACAGGCGGTGGTTATATATATATATATATATATATATATATATATATATATATAGTGATACCATGATGATGTCACAGACATTCTAGGGTGATGGAGAACAACAAATGTGTCAATTTGAGATTAAGCTCCCTTACGGAAAAAGCGAAAACCGTTCTGGTACCTCTAACAGCAGCATACATATACTGGTACTGTGTTGCTGAGATTGTAGGGTAGCCAACTTTCAGAGGTGGTAGTGTGGAGCAAAAAGGGGAAAAAATGTCCCATAAACATGGGTTCTAAAATGTATACGTGAGGAGCTATGAGCGTTTGTTCATCTTCGCTATTGTGAAACACATCTCCTCTATTGAACAAGTGCTCATAGCTCTTAAAGTACGTATTTTGGAGCCCATATTTGATGTACTAGACTTTTTTTCATGTTTTGGTCCTTACTACCACCCCTGAGAGTTGCCTACCCTACGATATTTATAGCAACAACAGTACTAGTACATGTATTCCACTGTCAGAGGTATAAGAACGGTTTATGTTTGTAGCTTTCGACTGGTTCGTTTTCGGTATACGATCCCTTACCCCAGATTGATACATTTATCCATCTCCATCAAACTAAAAAGGTTATAACACGTGTACATCCAGTTACAGGAGCCAGCGCCTGTAACTTCGATTTTTCAGGTCATGGGTTCCTATTCAAAATGTTATGTACTCGCTCCCCAGTAAAAGACCTAGAAGTTAGTAACGGGAATGTTCGAGGTTCCTCCCTGTATGTGGATGCTGTCTATGAAATTTATTGCGAATAGAGTTAGAATTAATAAATTTGAACGTCATGCTTGATGAGGCAGTTCTTCAAGCGTCCCACTGTTTATGTTATCATATCTCCTGATATTTCTTATCCTGCAGCGATTGTTGGCTGACAAATAGGGGATACGTATACCAAGTTTGGTTAAAATCGGGCTTGTGGAAAACACACACACACACACACACACACACACACACACACACACACACACACACACACACACACACACACACACAATCATTTATTGCATTTAAGGGCCTTTAACGCCTACATCAGTATGAAAAAGATACAAGCCACAATATAAAAGGAATGCAACAAGCTGCACATTATAAAAATTTGCTAAGATACACATTACAAAAGGAAAAAGCATCAGTCAGTCATAATCTCAGTGCAGGAGACATTTATTGCAGATGGCGGTCCATCGCTGTCGGTCCCCAATCTCATCATCTACCGCTGTCGGCTCCACCTACTTGACTATTTCCAGTACCCGATCCTTTCATCACGTCCTCTGTCGTCCCTCAGATTGGGACCGGAGAACACGGTTAGGAAGGGATCCACCGGCTCGGAAGATGTGGCCAAACCACTGTAGTCTCTCTCTCTCTCTCTCTCTCTCTCTCTCTCTCTATATATATATATATATATATATATATATATATATATATATATATATATATGAAGTCAAGAAGTAAATGATGTCATGAATTTCATGCTCCCTCAAGCACGCAAAACGCCGCAAAACGCCGCAAAACGACGTGGCGTGGACTCGACTAATGTCCTAATGTCTCAAGTGGCGCTGGAAAGATTTGAGATCATGTATCCCTCAGGGCTGTCCATAAATCAGCAAGAGTACGAGGGGGCGGAGATATCTTCTGAACAGCACGTTACAAGGCATACCAGATGTGCTCAATAATGTTCAGGTTTGGGGAGTTTGGTGACCAGCGGAAATGTTTAAACTCAGGAGAGTGTTTCTGGACCAACTGTGTAGCAATTCTGGACTTTTCGGGTGTCGCATTGTCCAACTGGAATTTTCTGTCCGTCGGGGTGCAGACTGGAATTAATGGATGCAGGCGATCAGGCAGTATGCTTGCGTACGTGTCACCTGTCAACTTGTATTTAGACGTATTAGGGGTCCCATTTCACTCCAAATGCACACGCCACACGCCATTAAAGAGCGTCCACCGGCTTGAACAGTCCCCTGCTGACATGCGGGATCCATGGATTCATGAGGTTGTTCCATACCCATAAATGTCTATTAGCTTGATGCAATTTGAAACGAGACTCGTCCGATCAGACAACATGTTTCCAGTCACCAGCAGTTCAATGTCGGTGTTGACGGGCCCAGGCGAGGCGTAAAGCTTTGTGTTGTGCAGTCATCAAGGGTACAAGTGTGGGCCTTCGGCTCCGAAAGCCCATATCGATGATGTTTCGTTGAATGGTTCCCACGCTGACACTTGATGACCCAGCAAAGAATTCGGCAGCAATTTGCAGAAGGGTTGCACTTCCGTCAGGTTGAACTATTCTCTTCAGCCTTCGTTGGTCCCGTTCTTGAAGGATCTTTTCCCGGTTGCAGTGACGTCGGAGATTTGATGTCTTACCGGATTCCTGATATTCACGGTACACTTGCGAAGTGGTCGTCCGGGAAAATCCCCACATCGTTACCTCGGAGATGCTGTGTCCCTTCGCCCGTGCGCCGACTATAACACCATGTTCAAAATCACTTAAATCTCGATTACCTGCTATTGTAGCAGCAGTAACCCATCTAACAACTGCGCCAGACACTTGTCTTGTGTAGGTGTTGCCGACCGCAGCGCCGTATTCTGCCAGTTTTCATATCTCTTTATTTGAATACGCCTGCCCATACAAGTTTCTTTGGCGCTTCAGTGTTTCTGATGTTTCTCAGACATAAGTCGCTTCATCTGTAGATGGTATCGAACTAATGTCGTTCCTCCATTGTGGTCCTCCATCTCACTTTACATACATCGTTCGCCAGTATCTCAACAACCGGAAGGGAACTCAATATGTCGCTCTAATCGGAACAAAATCGACATATGTGAAAGTGATTTCGGGAGTACTGCAAGAAGTGTGATGCCACCTTTATTGTTTACAATGTACATAAATTAGCTAGTAGAATGCTTCGGAAGCTCTTTAAGCCTGTTCGCAGATGGTGCGCTTGTTTATAAGAAGGTATCAATGCCAGAAGGCAGTATCGGTTTGAAAAACAACCAACAAAGGATTTAAGAATGGTGTAGGCTCTGGCAGTTGTCCCTGAAAGTAAATAAATCTAACATACTGTACATACACTGGAAAATAAATCCACTGCTGTGCAACGACACTGTTGATGGTTAATTGGTGGAAACAGCATCTATCCAGAGCGATCTTATGTGGAATGGTCAATTAAAAGAAGTAGTAGGAAAAGCAGAGGCCAGACAGATTCATAGGTAGAATCACAAGGAAATGTAATTCATCCAGTAAAGAGGTGGTTTAAAAGGCGCTTTTTCGGACGATTACTGAGTATTGTTCATCATTTTGGGATTTACCTGGTAGGGTTGATCCAATGAAGTGGGATGCATTTCGTCACGGCATCGTTTTGTCTACGTGAGAGCGTTGCAGAGATTCTCAACTGCAGTGGCAGACGTTACAAGAGAGGCGTTGTGACTCATGAAGAAGATCATTATTGAAATTTCGAGACAGTACTTGCCAGGAAGAGTCTGACAATTGTGGCGTTCGCTGTTTTATTCAGTGGTTTGGTATTTAACTAATTTGTAAATGAAAATGATAATCTTATATTATTACATTGAGTAATTACTAAATAATTTTTCTCCCGGCTACAGATTTGGTCAAGTTAATAAAGAACTCCAAGTTAACGTCGTGTTAAAGTGTTGTCTGTAAGTTGTGTAAGTGTCACTAAATCACAGTTCATACAACAGATTCTATACAACTATTTATTATGATGGAAGCAGTTATCTTCAGCAAAATGATCATTAAAACCACCGAATATCAGCCGCGCACAACACTGACGTATGTTACCTGAAACAATATTCTTCGTAACTTGTGCTTAATAATTTCGGCTCCATACATCAGATAGAAAAGTTTGTTATAAGGATCGTGCTATGAGCACTGTTTTTAAAGAACCGATCTGATTCGAATCATTTTCATGAAAATGAGTTTGGGACCACCGGTGCACATTTATTTTTACATATTTGTATTACCTTAGGCATTTATGTCTGCAGAGTTTCGTAATTTGAATTTGCCGCTGAGATAATTGTTAACATGGCGGAAGACAATTGATAGAGACTTTCTATTGTTAGAGCAAATAGGATAAGTATTTGAAATGCTTATTAAACTTTACTTTCGTATTGTGCACTATTTAGACTTCATCAAGCAAACATTTGATTTTTTCTAAGGAAAACACAGACAAAAAACGCGATACAAATCGCTATCTCCTTGCAGTGGAAAGAAATAATTAACACAGATAATGCTTACTGAGAGAGGGATTAAAGTTACAAATAATTATTCACTCACATTTATAATAATAATGAACTCTATTCTCAGGTAATAATTAACAAATAATTACAATTTCTTAACAGACCACAGTTTGATATGTGTTCGCAACCTACAAAAGCCATCCAACAAAAGGTAAAAACAAAGGAAGACAAACGCAGATCGTAAAAGGAATTTACAATTATCATCGTCTTTGTATGATACACATCGATATGTCCAATTACATCATAAAATATTATATAAATAATTAATATTTATCATCGTTTTCACTGTTTTTTTTTTATATGTCGAATAGATAATGTTTATAACTGTTGGAGGCATAATTTCCTCTCGTCGCACTGTAGCTAAAATTTATCTCGTGGATGTTACACAATACATTACTTCTTAGCCAGTGCGGCTTGCATGTTGCGGTCGACTTTTATTTTGATATCTTTGGTTTTGTCCTTACTTCTTGGTTTTACCTCCTTGGCCGGTTATGGTTTTGAAGTCGGCGAGGGAAGCAGGAAGTGCTCTGACGGTGGGCAGTTGAGTATATTTGTGGCAGCGAGCGTGTAAAGAGTGTACCGAGTTGGCGGCCGTTGAGTGCCGCAGGCGGAGGCTTGCTGGCTTTCGGGACCGAGTTACCTTATGCTGGAGGACGGGCGACTTTGCACGACTCGGCGGACATTGTTAACCTAACCCGAGATGGTCTTCTGCTATTAGCCGCAGACGTAAGGCTATAACTCAGGATATTCATCGATTGTTTCCTGCTCGCTGGTCTTCTATTGCTGCTCGCGGCTGTCTTTGGCAGTTCTGACTGTTTGAACCCAATTAGCAATTAAACTCGCTAGTTATTTGGTTTTGCGTCAGGCTTGTCGCTTTCGTGATCCGGCGCTGGCTCAAACTCTCATTGTTAGTGTTAAGACACTTCTGTGAAGTTTGAGTCCCAAGTTGTTACCGATTATCAAACTGTGGTCTGTACCCTGTCTTAATTAAGGGAGATATTTTATGTTATAGGCCAGCCTGTTTTTAGTTGAGCTGTGATCAGAAATTTGTTTTAATGCTGCACTCGTCTACGCAGGTTGGCCTTCAATGAATGAATAGTTGTGGAAGCACCGTTAAGCGCAGCCTTATTGACTTACATTGTTCACTTGTATTGCTTTGTTATTGTAGCCTTAAGACAGGCGTTATGAGTCGGTCACGTGAGCAATTTCTGCAAGAGAAAAAGCATGTAAATGTGTCATTTTTGTGCCGTGAAAAATAAATCATTTCATACACCCTAACGAAAGGTTTCGGACCCTCCTTCACATTAAACGTGTAACGTTTCTACATCTACATCTACATCCATACTCCGCAAGCCACCTGACGATGTGTGGCGGAGGGTACCTTGAGTACCTCTATCGGTTCTCCCTTCTATTCCAGTCTCGTATTGTTCGTGGAGAGAAAGATTGTCGGTATGCCTCTGTGTGGGCTCTAATCTCTATGATTTTGTCCTCGTGGCCTCTTCGCGAGATATACGTAGGAGGGAGCAACATACTGTTTGACTCCTCGGTGAAGGTATGTTCTCGAAACTTCAACAAAAGCCCGTACCGAGATACTGAGCGTCTCTCTTGCAGAGTCTTCCACTGGAGTTTATCTATCATCTCCGTAACGCTTTCGCGATTACTAAATGATACTGTAACGAAGCGCGCTGCTCTCCGTTGGATCTTCTCTATCTCTTCTATCAACCCTGTCTGGTACGGATCCCACACCGGTGAGCAGTATTCAAGCGGTGGGCGAACATGTGTAGTGTAACCCACTTACTTTGTTTTCGGACTGAATTTCCTTAGGATTCTTCCAATGAATCTCAGTCTGGCATCTGCTTTACCGACGATTAATGTTATATGGTCATTCCATTTTAGATCACTCCTAATGCCTACTGCCAGATAATTTATGGAATTAACTGCTTCCAGTGGCTGACCTGCTATAATGTAGCTAAATGATAAAGGATCTATCTTTCTGTGTATTCGCAGCACATTATACTTGTCTACAATGAGATTCAATTGCCATTTCCTGCACCATGCGTCAATTCGTTGCAGATCCACCTGCATTTCAGTACAATTTTCTATTGTTACAACCTCTCGATATACTACAGCATCATCCGTAAAAAGCCTCAGTGAACTTCTGATGCTATCCACAAGGTCACTTATATATATTGTGAATAGTAACGGTCCTACGACACTCCTCTGCGACACACCTGAAATCACTCTTACTTCGGAAGAACATCTCTTCATTGAGAATGACATGCTGCGTTCTGTTATCTAGGAACTCTCCAGTCCAATAACACAATTGGTCTGATAGTCCATATGTTCTTACTTTGTTCATTAAATGACTGAGGGGAACTGTATCAAACGCCTTGCGGAAGTCAAGAAACACGGCATCTACCTGGAAACCTGTGTCTATGGCCCTCTGAGTCTCGTGGACGAATAGCACGAACTGGGTTTCACACGATCGTCTTCATTTCGGTGTCAAGAACGAAGTCCCCAATGTTCTAACTCTTGAAGAATGAGATTTTCACTCTGCAGCGGAGTGTGCGCTGTTATGGAAGGTAGGAGACGAGGTACTGGCAGAAGTAAAGCTGTGAGGACGGGGCGTGGGTCGTGCTTGGGTAGCTCAGTTGGTAGAGCACTTGCCCGCGAAAGGCAAAGGTCCCGAGTTCGAGTCTGGGTACGGCACACAGTTTTAATCTGCCAGGAAGTTTTCTAACTCTTGTTTTTACACGTCCTGTGCATACAGCTTTCTTGCACAGCGAATAGACCCACAGGAGGGGTGAGGGTGTCACTGATACGATACGCGAGTTGGGGTGGCAGTCGCTGAAACAAAGGGGGTTTTCTTTGCGGCGAGATCTATTTACGAAATTTCAATCACCAACTTTCTCTTCCGAATGCGAAAATATTTTGTTGAGACCCACCTACTTTAGGAGCAATGATCATCATAATAAAATAAGAGAAATCAGAGCTCGAACCGAAGGATTTAGGTGTTCTTTTTTCCCACGAGCAATTCGAGAGTGGAATTGTAGAGAAGTACTGTAGTATGAAAATGTTTCGATGAAGCTTCTGGCAGGCGTTTAAGTATGAATTGCAGAGTATCCATGTAGATATAGATGTAGACTGGAAAACAGCGCACTTCATTTTTGTTTACAAAAAGGGTAAATGAACGGATGCACAGAAATGGACACAAATATTCCCTACGCTTTTTTTCTGCAAGGTTCTAGGACATGTTCTCAGTTCAAAAATTATGACGCTGCTGGAGCAAAAGGAGCTGGTCTGAAAGCAATAGTACGAATTCAAGAAAAACCACTCGTGTGCAAGGCAGCTTCCTTCATTCACACGTCATAGCTTACAAATAGTAAATGCACGCAAACCAGTTCTCTTCCTAAATTGCGAAAGGCGTTCAGCTCTGTACCGCAATGTCGATAGTAACGAAGGTTCTATCCTGTCTTCATATGAAGTGTGAACCTGAGCTCCGACAACAAAACATCGAAGGTTGGTCAGGGCACCTTCTGAGTATTTTCCTATAAAGGACCCGCAATCTCCGGTAGCTCGCTACGTAGTTATTGCATTTCGCTTGATTTCTTGCCCCCCCCCCCCCCTCTTGTCTTTCTATCTGGGTTGCACTGTAAATTTCTGTACAACAGTGGAAATGTCGACGTTACGCGCTGTGTATCTTGATTAGCAACAAATTTGCTGATGACCGGCGATGGGAACAACCGAATGAAAACAGACGATTCAGTGGGTTGCTAGAAAACAATCGACTCGTTCTGTTGTAGTTCCACGTAACGTTTGGATAATTCATTGAATCGTTTGAGGGAAGCCAGAGTATGGGAGCAGTTTTACACATTGCTTGCGTTGTTGTTCATTCGTTTCTTTCGAGTGAAACCACTCTGTGGGAATAACCAAACAAAAACAGTCTACACAATACTTTGTAGTTTTTCATATTGACCGAATTACTCATTCTTTTCTTTCAGGTGAAATCAGTCTGTAGTTTTATTACCGGTTGAGCTATGTATCCGTGCTTTTAACTGAAACCACTCCTATTGTTTTAGTTGGCTCCCCTATAGTTTCATCCTTCTTACAGAAACAAGTGTTTAGTACCTTCATTAGTTGAACTAAAGCAGTGGTACACAACTACGGTACAAGTACCCATGTACGTTACCCCCAGCCAGCGAGTATGTGATCTCAGACCTACGCAAACGTTAAAATAAGTATTATGTATATTCATTTAATTATGTCCTCAATAGACTAATTCTTCTTTTCATAATTTGTAACCGATTAATACATTGCTGTGGATTAAGTTGTTTCAGAAATAATTAGCATGTGACTAATTAGGCTGCTCTATCCTTAGGATATAACGTTCAGCGTAAAACTTCCTTTGGGACACGTGAAACCGAAAATAACTTTGCCAGATTTCAGTCACTGTTTGCATATCCTTTACTGAAAAGGTTTGATGTCTCTTGATTAAAAAATAATTTGAATCCAGGCCTCAAACACCTATTAGAACTTTTTTTGCGTGGGAGGTAAATGTATTAAGCATAAAATTACATTAATAAGTACGTACAAGTCATATACGTGCACTGAAACCTATTTACATTGTACAGTCTCTGAAAAGTAGCAGATATAGGATTTTACGAGCATAGTGAAGTGCTATTCATATTCACGCATTGCTGCTTCAGTTCCACAGTAAACCCTATCCGTAGCCATCGCTTTAAACAGTATGTAACCATGTTCGAACCCCTCTGGATACTGGGTACAACAATTGGAGTTGCCTGCCTGATCATCTGCGCATTCAAGTTTGAGCGGAAACACTCGATCATTTTGACATTGTTAACTCTTTATTGTTGACTGCACTCTGTTATCGTATGCCGCCACTGTTATTATCTTTCCGATATTTCCTTTTTATTGAGTGCCAGTAAGTAGTTTTTAGTTCAGTTTTTCGTCCGTTTTGAATAGGCATTCATCTGATACTGAAACAGTCAGCGGTTTTGGAATGCGAAAAAACCAGTGGTACTCAAGAGATTGTATGCGAGGATAGTACCTGCAAGATGATTCGTATTCTGAAGCTACATTAATAAAAAATGCAAAGAAATTGAACAAATGATGACTATTTTTCGACAAAAAAATATTTCTCACAAGTGACAGTATATGCTTAAAAAGCAAGTTATAAAGTCATCAAACAATTAAAAAACATTCATATAACTGACTTAACTGTCAGAGAGCTATGTCGATCGGTTTTTTCACATTAGATCAAACCACAAAACCGAGAAAATGAGTAAAATCATTCACATATCGAACATGGACATCATACTGTATGGCAAATATAACTATTTATGTTACTAATCTGAAAATGCATGTCACCTTTTCGAGTCAACAATGTAAAATTACGTATTCATGTGATAAAAAAAAATGGTCCAAATGGCTGTAAGCACTATGGGACTTAACATCTGAGGTCATGAGTCCCCGAGACGTAGAACTACTTAAACCTACTGACCTAAGGACATCACACAGATCCATGTCCGAGGCAGGATTCGAACCTGCGACTGTTGCAGCAGCCCGGTTCCGGACTGAAGCGCTTATAACCGTTCGGCCACAGCGGCCGGCTGTGATTAAATCCAGGGGATCCAAAGAGTTATACAACAGAGCTGTAGAATATTCATAAAAATAATTTATTCATACTCCCATAATGTTATAATGTTTTGTTGAAACTGTAAAATGAAAATTTGAAAAATAAAAAGCAAATAGAATGAGTAAGAAAATCGTTCTGGATTGCAACAAAAATGCCACATTAGCACCACTCGAAGTGGACAAACAGGGAATAAACTTAAAAAAAGGCTTCTTCTACTTCAGTGTCATCCATAGCATTTTGTTTGCTTATACAGATTCACATTTTTTCACCTTAGCGGATTTATTGTATTGCTTTCGCTGTTTCTACTCTCTAGTGTCGACTACCCTAACTGAAGTTGAACAAAATGCGTTTTTAAAGCTGCATTTTTGAGTTGATTAGCTAAATTATCGCCCACGGCCAATAAACGACCATATGAAAGTGGGAAACCTCCCGAAGCCTTCCACAGATTGGCAAGTAAAATCAACTTTGAGCAGCCACGATTGCACTAGGTAATCCTTGTCTCTCCAGTTTATCACATTATTGTGGATTATGCCAACTGAAATGCAGAATTCGTAGCTCGGGTACTACATGTGGGCTGTGTTCCACTTACAGTCTTTGAGGCCTGATGGAGAGAACTTTTTTTCATCCTTGAGATTTCACAGTTTTTTCCCTCGTCTAATGTAGAAATTTTTTTTCGGCTGTTGTATTTACGATTAAGTATAAATGTACGCACCATAGTATGGCATACCTATGTTTCACCAAGAGTACAACGTGTCCATAATTAAAGTTTCAGCTTCAAAAGGCTGTAGAAAGAGTACCACTGTTCCGAATAATGTCAAATTTGAACAGCACATTACAGAAGCAGGGGAAAAATCATGGACCAAAAAAAGTAACGGAAATTTTAGCAATAGGTACGCGGAAAGCGTGTTAACGTAAATAGGCTCGGCTACAAATGACAAATGAATAGAAAAAAGACGGCACGTTACGCCATCTAGACTATCCAGTGTGCATGGATGCACAGGTTCGGCTGTCAATAGTTCTGGCACTGTAAGGACGTACTGCACTAGAAGGGAAAAAATGGGTTTCTAATTGTCTTGAGGCCAAAAACCCATAAAAAGCAAAACGACGTCGTTTTCTAATTCTCATGGGACTGGCGCAAGACAGCTTCAATAAGCTGTCCACCGTTTTCTGCCAAAAGTTGAAATCTAGAAACAGTGTGTTCCACAACAAATGGAAGTGTCTCGGCGCCACGTTCAGAACGCGTTGCGCAATGAGTGCCTTCATCGCAGCTACTTTCGTAACTGGAGCACTGAAAACAACCTCTTTCCGATAACTCCACAGCCAGAAGTCCGTACAGGTTGTAGGGAAATGACAGCTGATAATTGTAGCATTTCCGAAATGCCTCTGCAGCAGCCGATTCAGTGGCTGTACAATGTGCGGAGGAGCGCCGAGCTGTTGAAGGGTTGGAATGACGTCCGTGCGCAAAAGACGCTCATAGAGCTTACCAGTGACGGTGCAGGCAAGAAGACCCACAGAACCTATCTCACCAAAGAAACACGCTCTTACGGTAAACGATGTCGTCAACCTGTGCCACACAATGACTTTTGAGGAGCGAAGTGGTACCGTTTGATGTGCGTGCGGATTTTTTGTTGCCCATATTCTGCATTTCCTCGTACTGACATGTCCTTGGAGCCTTGGAGATGAAAATGGGCTTCACCTGTCTACAGAATATTTCACAGCGAGCAAAAAATAATAGAACAAACGTTTGTCTTACTAGCAGGTCAGCAGGAAGCAACTCCTGAACATGGATGACTATGTACACTACTGAACATTAAAACTGCTACACCACGAAGATGATGTGCTACAGACGCGAAATTTAACCGACAGGAAGGAGATGCTGTGATATGCAAATGATTATCTTTTCAGAGCATTCACACAAGGTTGGCGCCGCTGGCGACACATACAACGTGCTGACATGAGGAAAGTTTCCAACCGATTTCTTATACACAAACAGCAGTTCACTGGCGTTGCCTGGGAAACGTTGTTGTGATGCCTCGTATAAGGAGAAGAAATGCCTACCATCACGTTTCCGACTTTGATAAAGGTCGGATTGTAGCCTATCGCGTTTGCGGTTTATCGTATTGCGATATTGCTGCTCGCGTTGGTCAAGATCCAATGACTGGTAGCAGAATATGGAATCGGTGGGTTCAGGAGGGTAATACGGAACGCCGTGCTGGATCCCAACGGCCTCGTATCACTAGCAGTCGAGATGACAGGCATCTTATCCGCATTGCTGTAACGGATCGTGCAGCCACGTCTCGATCCCTGAGTCAACAGATGGGGACGTTTGCAAGACAACAACCACCTGCACGAACAGTTCGACGACGTTTGCAGCAGCATGGACTATCAGCTCGGAGACCATTGCTGTGCTTACTCTTGACGCTGCATCACAGACAGGAGCGCCTACGATGGTGTACTCAACGACGAACCTGGATGCACGAATGGTAAAACGTCATCTTTTCGGATGAATCCAGGTTCTGTTTACAGCATCATGATGGTCACATCCATGTTTGGCGACATCGCGGTGAACGCACATTGGAAGCGTGTATTCGTCATCGCCATTCTGACGTATCACCCGGCTTGATGGTATGGGGTGCCATTGGTTACACGCCTCGGTCACCTCTTGTTCGCATTGACGGCACTTTGAACAGTGGACGTTACATTTCAGATGTGTTATGATCCTGCGAAACCCTACATTTCAATAGAATAATGCACTACAGCATGTTTCAGGTCCTGTACGGGGCTTTCTGGATACAGAAAATGTTCGAATGCTGCCCTGGCCAGCACGTTCTCCAGATATCTCACCAACTGAAGACGTCTGGTCAATGGTGGCCGAGCAACTGGCTCGTCACAATACGCCAGTCACTACTCTTGATGAACTGTGGTATGGTGTTGAAGCTGCATGGGCAGCTGTACCTGTACACGCCATCCAAACTCTGTTTGACTCAACGCCCAGGCGTTATTACGGCCAGAGGTGGTTGTTCTGCGTACTGATTTCTCAGGATCTATGCACCCAAATTGCGTGTAAATGTGATCACATGTCAGTTTTAGTATAATATATTTGTCCAATGAGTACCCGTTTATCATCTGCATTTCTTCTTGGTGTAGCAATTTCAATGGCCAATAGTGTATTTCGTGGAATTTTATACACCCATGGTCTGAGGCATACCCAATGGTCGGGCAATTCACCGTGCACTGCGTGTTTGCACACTACCGCTCGCCCCTGCTTCCATGTTGTGGCCACATCTTCGACAGGACAGATGTCGGATAAACTGATTTTCTCCGTCTGCCACATTGCACTTAAAAATAACCTGTCCTTTCGAAATTTATAATCATTTTCTCCAGAGCCTTAGTAGATAATCGACCAACTCCTTTTTTCATACTGTGGGGCGGTGGGTTCGTAACAATAAGTCATAATAAGTAATAGGAAATATTAGAATACTGCTTGCCGTCTTTTACAAGAGCCTGGAAACTATTTTTGTTGTCAGACAGAAAGCGGTGGAGATCATACTGACGATAGTTTCCAGTCTGCATGTCCGCATTCTTGTCCAACCTACTGTATGAAATGTTTCTATTTTCTATTTACTCAGCGGGATTAGAAATTATTATTATAAATAAAAATTTTGAGTTCTAATTGATAGATATGTTTGATAAATTTTGACACCCGCAACATTGTAATGTTCATCATGATGTTGATTCTAATAATAAATATCTCTAATCTAAACATCACTACGAGTAGTTCAGAGGCGACCTCTACGGTAAGTTCCCATTATATGATCTTTCGCCCTGACTTCTGATAATCATAATTGCTCCCCAGAAAAGTGGAAAATAATTGTTACCACTTGCCACGTGGATTTGTTAACATTTCCGGCGGCTCAGTAACAGTTACTATCGCGAAATATAAGCGATTCAGGACGGAGTACAGTCCTCGTAATTTCACTTCCTATTTGTGCCCAAAACATGAGCTTAGTTGCAGTCTGGCTGTGACGTCATCCGAGGCATCGCGTACTCCGGTGTTTGACTGCGTGGACCGTAAGGTAGCTGAGTGTGAAGTGAAGTCCTGCCTCTCGGGCCATATTTAAATATGGGCGCAGCGGACGCCCAAGGGAACATCTGCAGTTATCCGCTCAAAGCCCACTGTAGCAGCCTCTAAACGACCGCTTTCTCGGACACGTAATATTTTGTAACAATGTCACGAATCAATTTAGAATCTTCGTAATTTTTGTATGAACGTAGTTAAGTTGGTTAAAATCACAGAAAAAGTTTTAGCTCGCCTGCGTTTAAACTTTCCCGTCTAGAATTTTTAGAACGGTACTGGCACTAGAACATGACCTCTAAACTACTACTTTAAGAGACCTTTTATTTGTTATTACTTACATCTAGGCGTTGAAACTTGTTATAGCTCTATTATTTAATAGGTTTCATCACGTGCTGTAACCAGAACTTTCTAGCATTAATATAACAGATACTTAATCTGCTATAAATAAGGACGTTTTCGTTTCAAATTTAGTTTTCAGTAAATTATTCGAAAACTATTAGAGGTAGCTCACTGGCGTCACGTAGTTACTACACTGCTGGAAATTGGAATAAGAACACCGTGAATTCATTGTCCCAGGAAGGGGAAACTTTATTGACACATTCCTGGGGTCAGATACATCACATGATCACACTGACAGAACCACAGGCACATAGACACAGGCAACAGAGCATGCACAATGTCGGCACTAGTACAGTGTATATCCACCTTTCGCAGCAATGCAGGCTGCTATTCTCCCATGGAGACGATCGTAGAGATGCTGGATGTAGTCCTGTGGAACGGCTTGCCATGCCACTTCCACCTGGCGCTTCAGTTGGACCAGCGTTCGTGCTGGACGTGCAGACCGCTTGAGACGACGCTTCATCCAGTCCCAAACATGCTCAATGGGGGACAGATCCGGAGATCTTGCTGGCCAGGGTAGTTGACTTACACCTTCTAGAGCACGTTGGGTGGCACGGGATACATGCGGACGTGCATTGTCCTGTTGGAACAGCAAGTTCCCTTGCCGGTCTAGGAATGGTAGAACGATGGGTTCGATGACGGTTTGGATGTACCGTGCACTATTCAGTGTCCCCTCGACGATCACCAGTGGTGTACGGCCAATGTAGGAGATCGCTCCCCACACCATGATGCCGGGTGTTGGCCCTGTGTGCCTCGGTCGTATGCAGTCCTGATTGTGGCGCTCACCTGCACGGCGCCAAACACACATACGACCATCATTGGCACCAAGGCAGAAGCGACTCTCATCGCTGAAGACGACACGTCTCCATTCGTCCCCCCATTCACGCCTGTCGCGACACCACTGGAGGCGGGCTGCACGATGTTGGGGCGTGAGCGGAAGACGGCCTAACGGTGTGCGGGACCGTAGCCCAGCTTCATGGAGACGGTTGCGAATGGTCCTCGCCGATACCCCAGAAGCAACAGTCTCCCTAATTTGCTGGGAAGTGGCGGTGCGGTCCCCTACGGCACTGCGTAGGATCCTACGGTCTTGGCGTGCATCCGTGCGTCGCTGCGGTCCGGTCCCAGGTCGACGGGCACGTGCACCTTCCGCCGACCACTGGCGACAACATCGATGTACTGTGGAGACCTCACGCCCCACGTGTTGAGCAATTCGGCGGTACGTCCACCCGGCCTCCCGCATGTCACTATACGCCCTCGCTCAAAGTCCGTCAACTGCACATACGGTTCACGTCCACGCTGTCGCGGCATGCTACCAGTGTTAAAGACTGCGATGGAGCTCCGTATGCCACGGCAAACTGGCTGACACTGACGGCGGCGGTGCACAAATGCTGCGCAGCTAGCGCCATTCGACGGCCAACACCGCGGTTCCTGGTGTGTCCGCTGTTCCGTGCGTGTGATCATTGCTTGTACAGCCCTCTCGCAGTGTCCGGAGCAAGTATGGTGGGTCTGACACACCGGTGTCAATGTGTTCTTTTTTCCATTTCCAGGAGTGTATTTCTATGTTGAACTGGAGCTTCATACAAATTTTCATTTTTCTAAGAGCCTTCAGTTTTTCTTAAAAACGCGGATTCTAACCAAAATATTGCTTTAATCACGTTGAGACTTGTACTAGTTTCTTTTGAGATACACCTGCACATTATGATTAAATTTTGGCTTCCTAGCTTTATTATTTAGCGCCACTTATTTTTTTCTTAAAAGCATATGTTTAGGAAAAGATATTAATCTGATCAATCGGAGATTTGACAGTTTAAACATTAATATACGGGGTGTTCCAAAAGTCTCTCCGCAGTGTGGTATGATGGCAAGCCGCGCGTGCCGTATTATTGTTCGCCTGCCTGGGTTACTTCCCTTCAAGTGGACTCTCCCAACATTCCACTGTTTTCACTATCTCAGCCAGCGTCAATAGTATCGTTGGTGTGTGTCGTTACGTGTTGATGTGAACGTTTAAGTTTAGTTCCTTTGTTCGTTTGTTTCGTTTTTGTCACTGTTAAAATGCTAACCATTGAAGAACGTGTGTTTTTCGTCGAACAAGGGTTCAAAGCTGGCGTTAAATACACAGTTTCAGTTCGTCAAACATTTAATTCAGTTTTCCCGGGAAACGACACTCCCACATCGCGAAACTGTGCGATATTTGATTAACAAATTTCGAAGTACGGGTTCAGTGACAGACGCACCGAGACGTGGTCGTCCTAGCGTTTTGTCTGAGGATAAAGACATCCTGTGCAACACAAACTCTGTAGTGTAAAACTGAATACAGAATCGGCAAGCTGTCAAGGGTTTTCTGCTTCTACAGGAAAATTGTGTACTGCTGTTGTGATTCCGTTATGTGTGAAGGGGAGGCGGCGTCCTTATGGTGACTGAGAACGGATGGCTGGCGCACACTCTGTTACCAATGTTTGTGTGTTGGGAATCGGCGACGGAATCCGTATGCCAGTGTGTTAGGGCGGCTCCTTTCTGCAACTCGGTAAGGGCTGAATTAGGAAGTGACAGTTAATGACTGAAGACATTGTTTTCGCACGGTTATGTAAAGGTTCCTATCCACCTTGACTCCAGATCAGCAACGAAACCGCAGCCGCACAAAGGAATTTTCATACTTTCCGTGTGAACACAGTGGCAGCTAGGGAAACCCAAGAAGCACAGTGAGTGCTAAAGCCGCAGTGTTTCTCGCCGTGGTCGGTAAAGCTGAATCTGTAGTTTAGTGGAGTCACAGACACAGACATAGACTTCTAGAAACTCAATAGCGCTCTACGATGAATGAAAAGGTTGTCCAGGAGGAAGCAAAGAGCATAATGGAGACTACTCCCACCCTGTTCTGAACAGATAGATTGAAAACTTGCCACAATTTAATCACAGGTACGGAGTCGTTGTTATGAATTGTCGGCTTCTATTTCAATCGGTAAACCAAATAGATAATGCTATTTCAGGTTGCAGCCGGCCATAATGCTCTAATTTCGAAATCTTGGACGAATTCCATTCTTGTGACAGTCATTTCTAACTTTTCATTGACTAAGTTGAGCAATTCATCGTAAGGGGATCTATGATCTAGGATTTCGCCTTAGTTCATTGCTCGCTTCACTAAGCTGTCTACAGCTTCAGATGACAGCGTCCCCTGGAATCTACAAACTATGTTACTATTGCTACTTTGCTTATTTTGAGCAACTTTTGTATACTTAAAAGTTGCTCGCATTTTTTCCAATCTTTTTTTTTACGCGCTTCACATAGGGCATCAGCGATAATACTAGAAAATTGGATTATAACCCAAAAGCTAGGTTGTGCAATGGTAAAACGAGTAAAAATATGTAACGTTTAGTGAATATAAGCTCTAGCATGTTGTTTAACCGACCTGGGTTTTCGAATTAACGTCATGCTGCATGAGGGGTAAGGTAAGAGTTACTTCTTGAATGATATTCGCATTTTAGCGTAACACAATACCTGTACAACAAAGCTTCTATCGAGTGCATTTAGATAATCTCACTCGGAAAAGAACAATAGCTACGTCATTTTTTTTCTCGTTATCATGCTGTCATACGTCCACTGATTTTGTTTACAAACGCGTATACCTCTACATATATCACAAACAGCATCAGCAAACTCTTCTGTACCAATTAACTTGTTAACACATATATTTACGAAAAAGCTGTTGCTCGCGAATGACTCGCTTGAACTTTGTGTCAGTCAACCCAGCCACAAACCGCACTGGTGATTTATTAGAACAAAACGATTACACCCTCTACGTCTGGTAGCGTTTAACAAATGGCATTAACTGCACAATCAACATTTCGCAATTAGTGATAGAAGCGACAGTGAAGGACGCAAGTCCAGTATTAAATTATATCACCGTCGACGACTGCCAAAATACCTCTTCTAACAGTGCATAATTACGTTTGTTCGATCATCGAAATTTAGTGCGTTCTGAGAGACACAATTGCCGTTTCCCCATTATGGAGGTGATTAGCGGAACATAACTGTAGTGTTTACGACGGAAACATTACCGACTCCCGTTGAAGTGTGTCCATCTGCGGCAAAGGAAATGTTACGGTCAGTGATCGAATGTGGTCTCTCAGTAGTCCATAACGGGTACAGATCTTTTATTATTAAGTTTTTCTCGACGTTGTAAGTGGATGAAAAAGTTGCTGATGAAAATTACAAAAGAATCCGTAAATATCGGAGACATATTTGATGAACGTAAATTGTTGATAAAAAGCATTCAACAGCCCACACCGCATAAAATATTTCTTTGTTTAAGACAATCGGTTTCGACTGACTATGCTGTCTTCTTCAGGTCTGTAACAAAGTACATACATGTGGAATATGTTTCGTAACATAAGACACTATATTTGAGGTAAATATTTTAGTTTGCGTTAGAAATACCGGAAGTGGAAATATAGACTTGTTGTTGTTAAGGTATGTAAATGTACAGTTCAAGTTGTTGTTTTTGTAACGTGGAACTGTAACATTTATCTCAAATATTATGTCTTCACTCATGTTACGAGGCATATTTTATGTATTTGCACGTTGTTATAGATCTGAAGATGACAGCAAAGTCTGTCGAAACCGGCTGTCTTAAATAAAGAAATATTTTCTATGATTTAGGCTGTTGAACGTTTTTAGCAAGTAAAACATATCGCTCATTTAGTACTCTCAAAATGAAAAGATTCAAGTAAACTGTTTCTTATAAAGGTCCAGGCTTTTCGAAAATGGTTCAAATGGCTCTGAGCACTATGGGACTTAACATCTCAGGTCATCAGTCCCCTAGAACATAGAACTACTTAAACCTAACTAACCTAAGGACATCACACACATCCATGCCGGAGGCAGGATTCGAACCTGCGACCGTAGCGGTCTATGAGGTTGCAGTGTCTACCCTCCTTTCACTACTCCACCTTGATCAATTACGTGTTGCTTATCTGAAAGTATAGAAGTCTCTAAAATGTTTGGTAATGCGTAATTCACTTTACCTATAGAAAGTAAACTATGTGTACCCTAAGACGATCGGACAAATGAAATGGAGGAGGAAGTCACCACAATATCTCACACACTAAAACATGGATGTAATCATTACTTGCAATTATAAAGTAAACGGTCGCCATCAGTGTGTAGCCTTAATCTTCGGAAATTGTCAATGTTTAATTCAGGTTTTCTTTGGAAATTGTTGATTTGTACCATGACACGGAGGGATGTTGTATAGTAAAAATAAAGGAAACAATGCGGATTTATCACATAGCGCTTGAAAACGCAATTTCCTCAACAAAAGGGTAAAATATAAAGAACGCAAAACAAAGATATATTAAACATCGCTTCAATATTTAGTCGAACGTGTATAGAACGTGCTTCTCTTATTCATAAATAGCTTTCGCATTTGTAAATAATAAGATGAAACTATTGTCTTTGATAATGATGAAGAACATTCTGTTGAGTACAAAACAACAATAATTATATGTACTAGTCGTATTTGTGCATGTAAACTGTAGTTGCATCAAAATTCATTTCTTCGGTTATAGAACACCGGAAGTTACGCGAACAACTAATTTTTATTACTTCTGAAAAGAAATTCATATTCTTGAAAGATATAAAACAGAGAATGGACTCACAATGAATGATATGCGGCTGTAATTTTGCGCAAAACAAATAGCCAAATAAAAAAAGGGAAGTCGTCGGCTCCCATTTTCTCTCGTACCCATTAATTTAATGTTCTTTTCATTCCCTTTCTACTAATACTACTAGAAATCCCACCATTTACTACGTCGTTTATATAGTGTACCAAAACTACCGAATCATAAGTTTGGTAGAGCGCAACTGTAATTGTCCGTGATCTGTCTAAGAGGTGTCTACCGGTCTCTCTAACGGTCACGGCGGCGTAGTTGCCGCTTTTTTTCAATGTACACAAACTTGTGACTCCCTAATAATCTTACCATCCAATGTTAAGTTTAAATCAATCAACAATTTCATTCGTTTTTTTTTTAAAAAAAAAACAACCGTTTTTCTCAGTACCCAAACATGTTTCGGCACCCCTGTTCCATCATCAGTGGGTTTTCGTTTTCGTTGTAGAGCCTGCTGGGGAATGCCTGCCTGGGCGACGAAATGTCCATCTTTTGATTTGCAGCTTCTTGTAGTGGCTGTGTTTGCAGTTAAAATTTTTGGGGTTTGAGGTCCGCTAGTTACGCAAAACACCGTTTTTCTCAGTATCCAAACATGTTTCGGCACCACTGTGCCATCATCAGTGGGTTTTCGTTGTAGAGCTTGCTGGGGAATGCCTGGCTGTGCGACGAAGTATCCATATGTATTAGCCGAGTTTGCAGTTAAAATTTTTGGGATTTGGGGTTCCCCAGCTATGCAAAACACCGTTTTTCTCAGTACCCAAACATGTTTCGGCACAACTATGTCATCAAACCCATTGATGATGGCACAGTGGTGCCAAACGGGTTTGGGTACTGAGAAAAACTGTTTTGCATACCTGGGGGACCTCAAATCCCAAAAATTTTAACTGCAAACACGGCCAATATAAGGAGATGAAAATCAAAAGATGAACTTTCATTCGTTGTTGATGCCTCACAACTGAAGCTGAGATGACCGGTAATCTTTTACCGAGAGAGATTTTGTTTACGGAAAATTGGCCTCACTACTCCAGTTAAAATTATACTTTGAGCAGCCTTTCTTCGGCGCTCAGTACCTTTCACCCTCAAAATGTCAGTAAGCGCCGGCTCTCTCTGCCACGAACAAAATTTTAACGAACTTGAGCTCCGGACAGGCAGAAAACCAGGCCAGGCGGCTGCACAGGCCTGGAATCGGCCGCTTCTTTCGCGTGATTCTGCCGCCAACTTCCGCAAAGTAGCGGCGCAGAGGGCGCAGCCGCACGCGAACGCCACAACTTGGCGCAGATAATCTGCTTAAAAGGCCCGGCCCTCGCAGACTCGATATTAGTTTCCAGGACCGTAAAGGCGAGGCTCGAACCTGCCTTGCCAGATTTGCTGAACTGGGGCTGGGCCGGCAGTCAACCGAGAATTGGTCTCGGACTCACTGCCGTTCATACGTTTAATTAACCGTTTTCCTCTGATAACTTTGCTCGATGGAACAGGATGTAGAACCACCTAAGCCCAGGTGGCAGACGCAGAGTTACTGTCCGTATTTCTGCATTTCTGCGCCTGGTTGACTTCATCCATATCTGTCACCATACTCTGAACGAAACACACACACACACACACACACACACACACACACACACACACACACACACACACGCACAAAAAAAAAAAACAAAAAAAAATTAGGTCATATCATCATCCCGCTATTCTAATCCTCCACTGTACATACACACTTTATACTCTACTGGCCATTAAAATTGCCACTGCTGACGCGAAATTCAACCGACAGGAAGTAGATGCTGTGATATGCAAATGATTAGCTTTTCAGAGCATTCACACAAGGTTTGCGACTCCTACAACGTGCTGCCATGAGGAAAGTTTCCAACTGATATCTCAAACACAAACAGAAGTTGACCTGCGTTGCCTGATAAAACGTTGTTGTGATGCCTCGTGTAAGGAGGAAATATGCGTACCATCACGTTTATGACTTTAGTAAAGGTCGGACTGTAGGCTATCGCGATTGCCGTTTATCGTATCGCGACATTACTGCTCGCGTTGGTCGAGATCCAATGACTGTTAGCAGAATATGGAATCGGTGGGTTCAGGAGGGTAATACGGAACGCCGTGCTGGATCCCAACGACCTCGTATCAATAGCGATCGAGATGACAGGCATCTTATCCACATGGCTGTAACGGATCGTGCAGCCACGTCTCGATACCTGAGTCAACAGATGGGGACGTTTGCAAGACAACAACCATCTGCACTACCAGTTCGACGACGTTTGCAGCAGCATGGACTATCAGCTCAAAGACCGTGGCTGGGGTTACCCTTGACGCTGCATCACAGACAGGAGCGCCTGCGACTGTGTACTCAACGACGAACCTGGGTACACTAATGGCAAAACGTCATTTTTTCGGATGAATCCAGGTTCTGTTTACAGCATTATGATGGTCCCATCCGTGTTTGGCGACATCGCGGTGAGCGCACATTGGAAGTGTGTATTCGTCATCGCTATACTGCCGTATCACCTGGTGCGATGGTATGGGGTGGCATTGGTTAGACGTCTCGGTCACCTCTTGTTCGCATTGACGGCACTTTGAACAGTGGTCGTTACATTTCAGATCTTTTACGATCCGTGGCTCAAACCGTCATTCGACCCCTGCGAAACCCTACGTTTCAGCAGGATAATGCACGACTGCATGTTGCAGGTCCTGTACGGGCCTTTCTCGATACTGAAATTATTCGACTGCTGCCCTGGCCAGCACATTCTCCAGATCTCTCACCAACTGAGAACATCTGATCAATGGTGGCCGAGCAACTGGCTCGTCACAATACGCCAGTCACTACTGTTGATGAACTGTGGTATCGAGTTGAAGCTGCATGGGCAGCTGTACCTGTACACGCCACCCAAGCTCTGTTTGACTCAATGCCCAGGCGTATCAAGGCTGTTATTACGGCCAGAGGTGGTTGTTCTGGGTACTGATTTGTCAGGATCTATGCACCCAAAGTGCGTGAAAATGTAATCACATGTCAGTTCTAGTATAATATATTTGTCCAATGAATACCCGTTTATCATCTGCATTTCTTCTTGGTTTAGCAATTTCAATGGCCAGTAGTGTATATACTTGTACAGGATGTCCTAAAAAAATAAAGAAAAAAACACCGACAATGCTTAGCATGGTGTATAGGAAACCTAACTGATCGGTTTTCAAGAAGGAAATCATATCTGGAAAAGCGCAGCTTGAGTGCAGGAGTGGTTCGGAGTCGGAGAACGATTGGTTTGTTCTGGTTTGGTTTAGTGTTAAATGAAGAATGTATGCAAGTATTTGGCCTCAGTGTACTGCGGTTGGAGCCTAACAACATTACTGCGCATGCGCTACATTTCTCCACAGACCCCTTGTGCGCATCCTACTGCGGACCTGGTATGGTCAGTCAGTGTAGTACCATAACATTGTTGACAGCAGTGCGACATTTAACAGTACACAGCTGTGGAAATAAACAACGTTGTGCTTGCATATGGCAAAGCGGATTGAAATGAGACAGCTGCTGCAAGATTGTACTCGGAGCTTTTTCAAAACAGACATACCACCCATCATTTCACTTTCGGACTATCGAGAGAGGCCTCAGAGAAGCCATAAAGTTGCACTTTCTGCCTAAGGTACGTCCATTGCATGGTACGGTAGTAGCATTCTGTGCTTAGTACTTGCGAATACTATCCGCAGTCTAATGTTTCTCGTCTGGTAGGCGCCAAAACGTGACGTGGGTTGTCCCTGCTCGGCAGGAAGACTGCATTGGGATATACGTTTTCGTTAGCCCACCCCAATAACAGAAATCGGATGAGGTGAGGTGTGGACTTCGCGCTGGCCACTGTGTGGGACCTTGGCAACATATATGGCGTTGTGCGAAGGGTTCATTAAGCGACTGTCTTACAGACAAGGCATAATTGTAAGTAGGCTGTTTATGTTTTCTTATTGGCAACGTTACGTAGCGCTCAATATGAAAATCACTGGCTGTGCTGTGTGCAGTCTGTGGCTAGTTTGCATTGTTGTCTGCCATTGTAGTGTTGGGCAGCGGCAGCTGGCTGTGAACAGCGCGTAGCGTTGAGCAGTTGGAGGTGAGCCGCCAGCAGT
This sequence comes from Schistocerca serialis cubense, assembly GCF_023864345.2. Classification (NCBI taxonomy): domain Eukaryota; kingdom Metazoa; phylum Arthropoda; class Insecta; order Orthoptera; family Acrididae; genus Schistocerca; species Schistocerca serialis. The sequence goes on from NC_064638.1 coordinate 1,195,381,718, forward strand.
GGTGGATGTGGGGAGAGAGATGGCGGAGTTTAGAAGTTTGTCATGAACTGCTATATTTATATATGATGATATCAAGGTAAATACATTGTTTGTTCTCTATTAATATCTTTCATTTGCTAACTATCCCTATCAGTAGTTAGTGCCTTCAGTAGTTTGAATCTTTTATTTAGCTGGCAGTAGTGGCGCTCGCTGTATTGCAGTAGCTTGAGCAGCGAAGATTTTTGTGAGATAAGTGATTTGTGAAAGGTATAGGTTAATGTTAGTCAGGGCCCATTCTTTTGTACGAATTATTGAAAGTCAGATTGCGTTGCGCTAACAAAATATTGTGTGTCAGGTTAAGCACAGTCATGTAGAAATGTTCAAAGGGGAAGTTTCATATGGCGACCCTGCCAGGATACCTCACTGGAATCTTCTGATTTTTTCTTGTAGTTTGTGTATTTAGTGTAGCTTTTGTTTATTGCTAGCGCGTAATTGTAGAGAGAATTTCCTTTGTAGTTGCAGTCTTTCATTGTTGTATAGTAAAACAGTTGTGGCATGCATGTAGATTTGCACCAAGTATTTCGCAGCTGCGCTTGCAATTAACTAGATATTATTTTAGTGCTATGTTAATGTGTTCTCTTATTTTTGATCTTCAAATTGTGTTTTTCTGTGTTGTCGTGTGAAATACTGTGACAATAATGGCGTGTGAAAAACGTAACACTAGGCTCCAAACTAAACTGAGAAATAATAGTGATGACGAGCGTAGCTTATCAGCGCCGCTGAGTAATGAATTTACTAATGTTCAAAGTAGTAATTTGGTAACTGTGCACAGGGAAATGGAGCGGGCGTCAAACAATGGCGTGGACAGTGAAACAATTAGTGAAGAGGGAAGCATTATCGATCGACCGGTCGGCAATAGCTCGCCTCAGGAAGCCGAAATGACACAACACGATCTGGCAAATACTGTAGATTCAGGTTTTGGATCCTCACCGTTTTCTCAAATAAGTCAAGACACATTTTCAGCTTGTCAAAATGTGAATGTTGCCGGTGCAAATGCACTGCCGAAAAGAGTAGAGGAACAGATTCCAGACACTAATGCATTGTTATTACAATTAATACAACAAATGGGACAGACACAGCAAAAGCTTCAAAAGTTAGACACAGTGGAACAAAATCTTAAAAAGTTAGACACAATGGAACAACACCAGAGACAAACACAGCAACAGTTAGACACAGTGGAACAAAATCTCAAAAAGTTAGACTCATTGGAACAAACTCTCGAACAAACACGTGAGGATTTAACTGCTGAGTTACATAACATTGAATCGAAATGTCAAAAAGTCTGTAACGACGTAAAAACTCAAATTTGTGAGCATTTTCAACCTATTTTTTCGCGTCATGAAAATGCATTACAGAATCACGAAGCAGCCATAAAAGAACTGCAAACTATTGTTCATGAAAATCACAACACCTTGCAAGCTAAAATTGACGCAGTTGCATCTACCGATTCGGTTACGCAACTTGCAAAAAGTCAAGAAAACTTAAAAGACACAGTAGATACGATTTCAACACAAATGGACACTCTGAAACTTGGTTCAGAAAAACACACTGAGGAAATAAGTACACTATCGGATAAAGTAGCCGAACTTTCAGATCAGTTCACTAACTTATCTACAAAGGTAGATGATGATCTGAATGACACAACACCTGTAGCCTTCACTGACACAGAAGAGTATGAACAAATTAGGAAATTCAAACAAAATCAGAATCGAATTAATACACAACACCAAAGAGAAATCCGGGAAGTACAAGATCAGCTGACACAGGTAATACAAGAATTACGTATTTCAGAGAACACTCGCGCTCCAACACGGGAAGAGGGACTTAGAAACACGGAAAAGCTGCAAAATAATAACACAGGGCATTTCGGAAGTAATGAAAGAAATTGGGAATGTGCACCGAATTTTGAGATGGAACGGCCGACACGACCTAACAATGACCGATACGCGACTCGCCGACATGATGATTTTGACTATAAGCTGTTCATTACTACACGTAAATTCAAAACATTTAAGAATTCTGGCAACGACATTCATCCATAAGCATGGCTCCATCAATTCTCTCATTGTTTTCCTCCCAACTGGTCGTTGGAACACAGATTAGAATTTATGTGTGGCTACTTAGAGAATGAACCAGCTGTAAGAATGCGATCGGTAATTCACGATTGCCACAGTGAAGGAGAGTTTTACCATGCCTTCCTCTCAGCATATTGGTCTCAAGCTACACAAGACCGTGTAAAACATAGCATCATGATGATGAAACACTTTGAACAATCTGAATTTTCCAGTCTTGTGAAATATTTTGAAGACATGTTGCACAAGAATCAATATCTTTCAAACCCATACAGCCCCTCAGAACTCATCCGCATTTGCTTACTCAAATTGCCTGAACATTTACGACATATTATTTTAGCAGGACGTTGCAAAGATGACATTGAAGCATTTCAGGGTCTGTTACAAGAATTGGAAATTGACACTGACAATCGGGGAACGCGGAAACAGGAGCACAATAATTACAGGTCACATCTGTCACAATTCCATGATGAAAGAAATAATAACTGGACACGACAAGGCTATTCTCACAACACACATCGTGACCAAAACAGACACCACCCGTATGACAACCGTTGGCAGAGTAGTAATAATTACAGGGAAAGATCACCTCTCCGTGGTAATGACTATCACAGAGACAATCAGAGAAACAGACAATATGGGAACCAAAACAATTATTATCAAGGGAGACAGAATAACTTTAGACGCAACGGTCCAGCGCGCAGTTACGAGTCAGGGAGAAATTCTCCACCACTTAACCGACAAGAAAGAAACTACAGAAACTACCGACATAACGACAGACCTGAATTCCATCAGAACTGGCGAGCTTCAAACAGGGCAGGGCCCTCTCGTCAAGGTGAATTTTTAGAAGTTCGGTCTCCTAATCCGAATAACGACGCGCGCCAACAAAGAAACAGACAATGACCCGCACAGCAGGCAGCCGCGTGCGCCCGCTCGCTCCGAGAAAAATAACATAAGATGCTAGCCTTGAGAAAAATTTTAGCATTCTTTACCGATGTATACAACATGATAATTGCTTTGAAGTTGAAACTCTGTGCACTAGGAAGAGTAAAAGATTGTACCACATTTCACATGTAAAACCATTTATTGAAAGATAATCTGCTTTTTAACTTTGTCTTTGCCATAAAACTTTTCACTTCACATTTCTAGTATGCTGTGTTAGACTTAAGAAACTGCTAACATACAACGATGTTTGAAGTTAAATATCCAGCTAGAACCTAGGGAACATTTTTAAACAGAAATTACGAATGCATTGTTATAGTGAGCAGACGACACAGTGTTGTATTTGTACATTCTTGCTTGTTAGTTGCACGATTACGTAACGACTATCAGGCTTACATACTTAGAACATTTACCAGTACTGCTAATAAGATTTTAATGCAACATTTTGGTTACCTGAAAATACATTCTGTATTTAAAGTACTTTCTGTGAGATACCAGATGACACAGTGGTTAGTTTATGGGACAGCTAGACGATTTATATCACGACGTTACTAATGTGTGACAATTTACAATGTTGCTTTTGTAGTGTTTCTGTTTTATTTCTGCACAGTTTTTCTGTATTATTCTGGAAAGTAAAACATGTTTTAATAGTAACTTTTGTGGTATAGCTACAATGAGACAGCCTTTTCCGTAGCACAACAATACGTTACAGCACAGTAATTTCTTCATCACAACAATAAGCATAATAACTACGATATCTATACGCAAAGCATTTCACTTTTTTTTATCATGAGGTAAGTACATTGGCTTCTGCAGAACTTAGCTTTCGGAGGAAAATAACTACGACACTTCCACAGAGATTATCTTACAACAAGATGCACATTTAGCGCTACAGGACACGCATTTCAGTGATCAATTTTATACTTAAAACATTTAATTTTAAAGATTTTTGAATTACAAAGAAAGTTTTCCGTGATATATTTCATTTCATTGCTGTAATCTGTAACACCTGAGGGTATAATTACATAAATCCTCAGGGGGGTACACGCCTACTTTGTGTACCATGTGTGTGGCAACCACAAGGAACCCTAGCTAATATGGTATTTGCTTATACAACTTTGCACATCGGTACCTTATTTCTCTAACACACAAATTACACAGCTATCTGATTATTTGACAGAGAAACAAACATTCTTTTTACTACGTCAGTGACAGATGTTTACGCAATTACAGTTGGATAACTTCACACTTATGAAACTGTATTTTGTCTGTACTTTGTGAAATGTTCATATTTTTTCGGATTCATTGTGATACTATGAGAGCTTTGAGATATTTGGTATGGGATCATGATTTTAAAGTACGTTTGAGGTAGATGACAGTATTGAAATGAGCAGAGAATTTTTTTTACGTTTTGAAATTATTGGAGGAAGTTACGACGATTTTAAGATTTGACTGAAGTGTTATGATGTTATTATTACGACGACGATGTGTACTATGCTGTTGAGGTATGTTTATGATAAATAAGCTGATGCTATATGAGGAATCTGATTATGCTATGTAGCTATTATGATGAAATATTGAAGACGTGTTGATGAATATGAATATGTATATGTGTAATAAGGTAAGGAATAAGGAGTAGGGGTTAGGGACTCTGACTTATGAAAAGGTTGTTGGAAACCAAGAATCGTACTTTAAGAGTTATGAAATGTGTGTGTATATGCATGAATGTATCACAATGCCACTGAAAATTTTTTTGGACACTGTTATATTTATAGGGTTTTGTTTCTACAGATTTGCAACGCTAATTCTTGACCTGTGAAATATTTTTATATGAGACTACCACGGTAGCAGAATCTCCTGTCGTAAATATTTCCGTACGAAAGTTAAGTGACCACCTGCACGTAATGCGTCGCGGGCACCCAGCTGTGTCAGATGCCTGGAGAAAAAGCCATTATTGCGAGCCCTTTTCAGCGGCACAGGTAGCACAAAAAAAAGGGGAGGCCATTATCCTTGGAAATAGTCTTACATCTGCAAACCTGATAATGACAAGTGTCTTTCTACGAGAATTGAGAGCTACTGACTTACGAAATGCCACATAGCTATTGAATGATGTTTTTATGCTTTGGTTTGCGTAATTGCTTATTTCATTTGATATCTGGTTTCCAGCTGTGTTGCAGCATTGCTTTTATAAAATGAAATGCATTTGCTAATGTGAACACTTTCTGTCAACAGATCTATTAAATAATTATTTTATGATCCACATTCTTTAAAAAAGGAGCACTTGGACAGGAAAGAACAATAAGAAGGAACTAGTAACTGCATTCATAATTTTCTTTTCAAGTAATTGGTAACTTTTTGGTAGAATAACTTCTTGTGGTGCACCACTTTAATTACATAGACATTAAGATGTGAATATACATTTCCCTTATCTGCATTGTTGTTTAGTGTAATATTTTTTCTGCTTGCGCTATGTCATGTTTAGGTATAAGTTGCTGCTGTTTGCCAGGCATAGTGTTATTGAATTTGACTTTTGCTCATTTATGCTGCTAGCTTTGCCAATTTGCATTTTTTTGCATTGCTGTTTGTGTTGATTTGTTATGTGATGCTGCATTGCCTCGTCCCTTAGTTTAGCATCTGAGCTCAGTAGATTTAAGTTAGCTTAAGAGGGGGTAGACTATATAAGAGAATGAGTTGCGATGAATTGGAAGAAATGCATTGAGAATTAATACGAAAAAAGTACATAAGACAGGTTTAGGTAGGATTTTCTTGGAAATAAATGTTGAGGTAAGAAATGTGTGAACATATAAATACAGAAAGCATGCTTAGATAGAATTTTTTTTGGTGGAAACAGAGGATGAAATAAGAGGAAAGATATATGAAGTTTTGGGTTGGACTGCAGTACCAAATGTTACACTGAAAACGAACCCTGTCCTTTCCTATTGGTGTTATCCCACTATGTGTTTGTGTACCCTTGAGTATTTGTTTTCTTCCTGTCTCTGTGTACTGTTTCATAGAATTTTTTTTCTCTTCTAATACTAAGCTATATTCACTATGAGGAGGAATACTGTTATCCTCAAATATAAGTTGCATTAATAATATGTTATTTTCTTTGTAAAGTTGTTTACAATTCTGTTCTGTTTCAATGTTCATGTGTGAAATTAATGTTTCGAAAACTATTCTCATTATTTTATGTATGTACTTATGTCACTATTTTTGTAACACTGATGTATATGTTTATTTCTATTCTTTTGTAACGCCTGTTTTACTACAAATGTTATCTGTATTGTTATGTTTTTAATGATGTATTTTGTAACTTTGTAATTGTATTCTTATGTTATAAAATTGTAATTGTCACCAGTTCATGACATTTAGTAACTTGTTAGTTACATTTCACTGCACACGTTTCTGTTGGTCATAGTATGTGGACAATATGTGAGAAGTAGGGACTGTTAGTGTTTGCACGTGTGTTAATAACTCAGCAAGGGACTGGATAACAGCACTGCTGGTTCTAAGGACAATTTCAAAAACTTTGTGAGTGCACAAGTGGTGGTTTATGGACTTGCTATATTATCCGCAAGACTCTTCAATGGTGATTGTGCACCTGCACAGTCACAACAGATGGTTGCTGGCCATCTCTTCAAGGACTACAGTGGGTCTACATCTTTGATGATCCATCAATACCATTATTTCTACAAGGACTGCAGTGGGTCTGCACCTCTGGTGGGCCACCAATACCATACTCTCTACCAGGACTACAGTGGGTCCGCTCTGTGATGACTTACCTACCAATACTCTTCAAAACTTCGAATGACTCTGCTGTGGGTTTGCTCCATTGTGGCCCATTACCTGTCAGCATGTCAAGAGCCAGCACTGTCTTTCCGTTGGAAGGACAACACTACTTCTTCAAGACTGCATGGAAATCCACTACTTCTGTGTGCAATTTCTTTTACTAATGAGACTTTGTGAAAAAAAACCTGTGATTACCATAATGAATGATCAGGACTGTCTTTATAAACTGTGAGAAAATTTTAGCTTTTGACCAACATTGTATCAATAAGTGTGTGCATTTGATTTCTTTGTTATTGTAATTATGAAAAATTTTATCAAATCATTATTGGCCACTGCCCAAAAAAAATTTTGTAAAATTTTTTGTGAGGAGCATGGGGGCTATGTAAGTAGGCTGTTTATGTTTTCTTATTGGCAACGTTACGTAGCGCTCAATATGAAAATCACTGGCTGTGCTGTGTGCAGTCTGTGGCTAGTTTGCATTGTTGTCTGCCATTGTAGTGTTGGGCAGCAGCAGCTGGCTGTGAACAGCGCGTAGCGTTGAGCAGTTGGAGGTGAGCCGCCAGCAGTGGTGGATGTGGGGAGAGAGATGGCGGAGTTTAGAAGTTTGTCATGAACTGCTATATTTATATATGATGATATCAAGGTAAATACATTGTTTGTTCTCTATTAATATCTTTCATTTGCTAACTATCCCTATCAGTAGTTAGTGCCTTCAGTAGTTTGAATCTTTTATTTAGCTGGCAGTAGTGGCGCTCGCTGTATTGCAGTAGCTTGAGCAGCGAAGATTTTTGTGAGGTAAGTGATTTGTGAAAGGTATAGGTTAATGTTAGTCAGGGCCCATTCTTTTGTACGAATTATTGAAAGTCAGATTGCGTTGCGCTAACAAAATATTGTGTGTCAGGTTAAGCACAGTCATGTAGAAATGTTCAAAGGGGAAGTTTCATAATGAGAGGCAGATCCATCTTTCATAAATAACAGTTCATGTGCCTCGTTCCGTTCAACATTCCCAGGAATCTTGGAGCGTCCGTAGTGGCTCTTAACAGACAGCGTTCAATAATGCGGGAAAAAGTTAATTCACACTACTCTCTCACTTTCGGCTTCCCCTTTATTCTTCCTCTTTGGGATCTCCTTCTGCTCAGTAATGGCTATTATGCCAATTAACGAACCGTGCTGCATGAAACAGACCATTATTCTACAGAATTATTTCAGACAATTCTGAATAATCTTCGTGCCATGCGAGGATCATCGTAAACGAAGTTTGGACATCATGTTACTTCCATGCTCCGTAATTGCTTGTGGAAAATTGCTCGCACAGAATAGCGTGTGATGCTCAGAGGCGCGCATATTCCACTTTTAACCTGACAGTGCATATCTAGTACCCAGCGCGCATTGCTCCCATCCAATCCGAGCTACGCACAACCCACACAGGCTAAACGAATCTAGCTTTCCTGTCCGTTTTCCCGCTGTGGCTTCTCTACGTAGTAGTTTGTTCTGGACGCTTTCATTGTATTGTTATGAGTAGCGTTCACAAGTCGATGAAAAACCATTTTTCAACTCATTCTGGATCCCTGTAGGTTATAAAATCGTGGATTTTGTGTGTCATTTTTTCCCATTTCAGCGTTTTTCGGGATTATTCATTTATTTTTAGGCAGAGACGGTTTTCTCTGCAACTTCTTTCAACTAATACTGCATATTTTTTGTTCGAACCGTAATAGAGCCATAGCTAATACAAGTTTTCCGTAGCAAGCAGAATCATCTGTGAAAATCGAGATCTTTTGCACTTAAGAACCTGAAGACTATTGTACAGCAACACCCACTAAAGTAAGACTTTGGAAATCTAGTTTCTACAACCTTAATGTGTTTCATATCAGATGGATTCGCAACTGCGGATAATGGCTACCATGGAATGATGACAATGAAAATTTATGCCAGACCGGGACTCGAACCCGGATTTCCCTCTTATCGCAAGCGGTCGCCTTACCAATGGGCTATCCGTGCACGACTCATGGCTAGACCCAAACTTGCATATGTCATTCATATGTGGTTTGGGTCTGTCCATGAGTCGTGCACAGATAGCCAAATGGTAAGGCGACCGCTTACGATAAGAGGGAAATCCGGGTTCGAGTCCCGGTCTGGCACAAATTTTCATAGTCATAGTTCCTTTCTACAGCTGATGGTAGTCACTATTCGCAATTCCGAATCCATCTTACATGTTTGGTAACAGCTGTGGTCGCCGCAGTGCCTCGTCGTCAGAATAACACTGGCACTGCAATATCGTATTAGGGGGTTGAGCCCTAGTTACACCAATTTCAATTTTCCCACGATGTGTATTGCGGTTTTGCTGAATTCATTCCAAGTGTTCAAAACAGCTTTCTTTAAATTCCCGAAAAGCATTTTAGAAAACTCGAAGCTAGATTTTCATACTATGTTGCTCTAAATTATGTAAGTCTGAAAGAAGAAGCTCTTGATTCATACTACACTTTGTTCATACTACGTGGCATTTTTACTTTTGTTTACATTTTTCACCCTATTTACCAGACTAGGAGTGTTTACTCAAGCAGCTTATACTCTGTGCTGTATTAACCGATAGCACTTGCATATTCCATTTTCCAGAAGAGATTTAAATATTTACAAAATATCCTTCAGTTCCATTAAAATAATTATTTAACCAAACCAGATCCTGCTAAAACTGTTTTCACTAATTTAGCAAACATAAGTAATTGAAAATGGTTTACCATGATAAATGTCACTCGAGACGATTAAAATCGAAACGTTTTATCAAATGTTCAAATGTGTGTGAAATCTTATGGGACTTAACTGCTAAGGTCATCAGTCCCTAAGCTTACACGCTACTTAACCTAAATTATCCTAAGGGCGACACACACACCCATGCCCGAGGGAGGACTCGAACCTCCGCCGGGATCAGTCGCACAGTCCATGACTGCAGCGCCTAGACCGCTCGGCTAATTCCGAGCGGCAAAACGTTTTATCCCAAACAAAAATAGGTTACATACAAAAATCGTATTAGATTTATCCAAGACTCTAAAATTACGGAAGTGTGGGAAAAACAACCTACAAACAACTGGAGAGATTTCCAAACGAAAATTATACAGAAAGCAAGAGAACTGATCCCATCAAAGTAAAAATCCAAGCACCCATGGTGGAATTCCAATTGTGATAATGCAATAGAAGAGAGACAACGAGCCTTCTTAGACTATAATTGTGACAAATCAGAAAACACAAGAGAAATTTTCCTAAGTCAGAAAACAAACAGCTAAAATACTGCAACAAACTGAAAGAAAATATCTTAATGAACTGCTAAACTCACTTGAAGAAGACCTTAGGATCCAAAGAAAGACACGACCTTTACAAAACGTTTCCAAATCAAATCGGCGGATGCACTCCACGAAGCCTCTGTTTCAGGAAACAAAATCGAAAGTTGGCACTAAGTAGTAAAGAGAATTGTCAAGAATTAGCCAAATATTTATCACATCATCTAAATTGCTCACAACCAAGTACGAGGTTCCCCAGAGTAAAAGCAGAACACACGAATGAAACTTTTCTACCACCAACTCAAGAAGATATTTGTAGTCACACTAAAAATCTAAAAAATAAGTCAACGGGAGAAGGTGGAATTGTAGCTGAACTACTGAAGAACCTTGTTCCAAATTACTTAAAAGAGATCACTCAAATCTTCCAAGAAATTTGGCAGACAGAAAAAAATCCATACGATTGGAAATGAGCACTAATTCACCCACTGCACAAAAAGGGAGAGAGATCAGATGTAAACAACAACAGAGGCATTTCATTTTTGCCGGTCACTTACAAACTTTTATCCACATGCCTTCTAAAGAGGGCACAAGAACAGCTATAACATACAATTTCAGATTACCAGGCAGGCTTTCGACTTTATAGATCGTGCCCGGAACAACAGTTTAATCTTAGAACTATTTTAAAAATTACAGCAATCGGGGTGAAACCAACAGTCTGCACATTTGTTGATTTAAAAAAAGCATACGATTCTATAGACAGGCAATCTCTATGCAATATTGTAGAAGAACGCGAACTAGACGCAAAAACTCGAAAACTAATCGAACAAACACTGTCAGAAACCAAATCAAAAATAGGTGAAATTTTGGAACCACTCTTAATGGAACTAGGCATTAGACAAGGAGATGGGATGTCGCCACTATTATTCAACGTAGTTTTGGAGAAAGTAATGAAAGAACGGGAAATAAAACTAAGAAAACAAAATTTTTGGAAGCGAATCGAACTATGAAGAGCCCAAGCAAAATTGAACGTTCCATACTTAGCGTTTGCAGATGACTTAGCAATTCTAACCGACAGTGAAATGGTTCAAATGGCTCTGAGCACTATGGGACTTAACATTTGAGGCCATCAGTCCACTAGAACTTAGAACTACTTAAACCTAACTTAGGACATCACACACATCCATGCCCGAGGCGGGATTCGAACCTGCAACCGTAGCGGTAGCGTGGTCCCAGACTGAAGCGCCCAGAACCGCTCGGACACGCCGGCTGGCCCGACAGTGAAAGAACAGCAGTAAAACAAATCAAGACCCTCAAAGAATGTGCACAGAAGGTTGGCCTGCAAATCTCCTTTGAGAATACTGAATTCACCTGTTCCAAATTAGATATTCCGAAACTTAAAACAGATTATGGTGAAATCAACAGATTTAAAAATTTTAAGTAACCCGGTGAAATGGTTGAACTAACAGGACTTAAAGAAATAGTACAAAAACAGATTGCAGAAAATTAAGAAATGTTATTGACCTGTTTCAAATAAGTAATAAAAAATTCCTGTCAAAAGGCACTAAAACAACACAGTAATCAAACCATCAGCCACATATGCAAGTGAAACACTCTTATCGAATCGAAAACTAGATTTACGAGAAATTATGAAAGCAGAGAGAATGATTATTAGAAAAATTCTGGGACCACGACACGCACCAGACGGACACAGACTGCAAACCATCGAGACAACAGAAAAAGTATCAAAAATCGAAACTGACATCAGAAACAGACGAATGAAGTTGTATGGACACCTAGACAAATTACCTGGAAACTGACTAACTAAACGTCTATTGGACTATGTGACAGCCCTTAAAGCGTCAATATCTTGTGTAACTGAAGTTAAAAAGGATTTGACAAGAGCAAAAATTTACGAAACAAACACATCAGACATGGGTACATTCAGAAGCCGAGTTCATTAGTGGAAGTTTATTCAAGAGATGGAACCAAAACAGTACCGACTAATGTGAACTGAAGAAAGAAAGATAGAAGGTTTTCGCAGAGAAAATGAAGAAATATTAAGAACATAAGAACTACCCTAAGAAAGACTGAAAATCACCTGCTTATGTTTCTCCAATGGCGGCATTTGCTAATAATAATAATAACAAAACAAATCTTATTAGTCCGTACTACAGAAAGCTTTTTCGAATAAGCGCAACAAAGAAAACTGCACAATTATGAACAAAATTTTAACTCGTATTTTACTATTTACTGGCTGCCACACCTCAAATCTTCCTGCAATTTTTGTTGTTTCCTCAATGCTTAATCGTCTCGACATCACTGTAGGTCCAAATGACAGCAAAATCGTCGTAGGATCTGGAATCGTCGCACATTCTCCCGCGTTAGCCGGTCACATGAAAAGGGAAAGAATAGAGTTTTCGTAGTAACGGAAGAAACGTTTGCTGTAAAAAATAACACATGTTATTAAATCGTCCGTGTACATGCGCTGGACAGGCGATATGGGCAATGAGTGCTGCTAATAATCTCGCAATACTGCATATCCAGGTCATTAGCCGGCCATTGCATGTACGAACCAATATTATACTGTCTTTGTGTTCTTTATCTATCCTAAATTTGTTTTTATACATTAATTGGGAAGGGAGTGAGACAGGGTTGTAGCCTCTCCCCGATGTTATTAAATCTGTATATTGAGCAAGCAGTAAAGAAAACAAAAGAAAAATTCGGAGTAGGTATTAAAATCCGTGGAGAAGAAATAAAAACTTTCGCCGATGACATTGTAATTCTGTCAGAGACAGCAAAGGACTTGGAAGAGCAGTTGAACGGAATGGATAGTGTCTTGAAGGGAGGATATAAGATGAACATCAACAAAAGCAAAACGAGGATAATGGAATGTAGTCGAATTAAGTTGGGTGATGCTGAGGGAATTAGATTAGGAAATGAGACACTTAAAGTAGTAAAGGAGTTTTGCTATTTGGGGAACAAAATAACCGATGATGGTCGAAGTAGAGAGGATATAAAATGTTGACTGACAATAGCAAGGAAAGCGTTTCTGAAGAAGAGAAATTTGTTAACATCGAGTATAGATTTAAGTGTCAGGGAGTCGTTTCTGAAAGTATTTGTATGGAGTGGAGCCATGTATGGAAGTGAAACATGGACGATAAATAGTTTTGACAAGAAGAGAATAGAAGCTTTTGAAATGTGGTGCTACAGAAGAATGCTGAAGATTAAATGGGTAGATCGCATAACTAATGAGGAGGTATTGAATAAGATTGGGGAGAAGAGGAATTTCTGGCACAACATGACAAGAAGATGGGATCGGTTGGTAGGCCATGTTCTGAGGCATCAAGGGATCACCAATTTAGTATTGGAGGGCAGCGTGGAGGGTAAAAATCGTAGAGGGAGACCAAGAGATGAATACACTAAACAGATTCAGAAGGATGTAGGCTGCAGTACGTATTGGGAGATGAAGAAGCTTGCACAGGATAGAGTAGCATGGAGAGCTGCATCAAACCAGTCTCAGGACTGAAGACCACGACAACAATAACATTAATACACAATTAAAATTCCAGCAGTTCTATTGGATATTGTTACTATTCGTAGTTCCCAAGTTCATAGCATAACTATCCTTAACTGAAATTTATCTTGAACTATCTGCACATTATTTCGAATAGTGAGACACGAAACATAGTTTTCTTTGTTTATATCCATATTTACAACAGTCTTGCCAACAAGAGTATTACTAGAGTCTTATCAATTGCCTCACATCACCTCTATTCGTCCATTCCTTCAGTTAAACACTCGATCATTCCAGATCGAAGTCACTGTGAATAAAGTTCGACACATTGTAGCCACACTGAATGTCTTAACTGGTTATTATCTTCCGCTTTATTTCTCTTGGTCTTACTACTGGCAGAGAAAATGCAAAATCGTTGCTACTTTCCAACATTACCCTTTACATTGATCACTTACTCACAGTACAAATTCTCTCTTCCAGTTTTATGGACATGAAAGTTCATTGCTGTTTAAATTATCAGTGATGTCCATTCAGTGTTTCCAACTTCTAATGTGGTTCAAATGGTTCAAATGGCTCTGAACACTATGGGACCTAGCTTCTGAGGTCATCAGTCCCCTAGAACTTAGCACTACTTAAACCTAAGTAACGTAAGGCCATCACACACATCCATACCCGAGGCAAGATTTGAACCTGCGACCATAGCAGCAGCGCGGTACGGACTGAAGCGCCTAGAACCGCTCGGCCACTCCTGCCGGCTCGTATGTGGTTTGTTCTGTTCTCAGTCTCAAAGTATTTTGTTAAGTTATTCCATACGGCCCCAAAGAAGCATCTTTACAGGCGAACCAACTGTACTGTAAAACAAAATATGAAGTTTTATGCACTAGCTTTGAGTAAAATCGATAGAACCAACCTCACTTAACAAGTGCTATACAATTGTGCAACTGTCCTCTTCTGCGCGGCAGTGTATTACTGTGGAAAAAATATAGAAAACACGTTATCAAGCCTAATACGGTACAGGAAAGCCATTGGCATTCAAAGCAGTTTCCAATCATCTCGGAATGGACAACTACAGGTCGAGGATGACTTTCAAGGGATCTTGTACGATTCTTCCTGCGAAATAGTGGCAAGTTCCCTTAACAATGATGAACATGGATAGCGATCACGCACCATTCTTTCCAAAACCAGTCCAGGATGATGCGAGCTGTGTCAACAGGGCCCCTGTTGTCTTGGAACACAGCGTCGCTATCGGGGATCAAACACTGTACCATGGGATGGACCTGATCAGCCAGAAGGTCATATAATCCAGACAGCAACACGACAGACCAGAGTAACCATGCGGCCCGCTGAGTACTACGATATGGCTTCCCTAATCACCACTGCGCCCGGCGATGATCCACTCCGGGGACGTTAATTCTTCCTGAAGTTAGAAACAGTGTGAAACGAGATTCATCAGACCAAATAACATTCTTCCACTGCCCCACAGCACATCAGACCAATCGACATTCTTTCATTAGCCCACAGTCCAGGTTTTTTAGCTTCGGTACCACGTTTTCGTGTTACGGTCAATTGCATCACCGATGAGTGGTTTCGAGATTCCGACTCGCACTGCAACTCTCTGTTTTTGAAGCTCCATTCTTGTTATTTTGGTGCTGACAGGGTTCACTAGTGCAAAATTCAGTTCGGCAGTGACTTTTGTAGCTGGCGACCTCTTATTTTTCGTCACAATCCTCTTCAGTCACCGTGTATCACGAATACTCAACACCCTCTCGTCCGCATTGTGACTTAATGGATGATGTTTCTCCAGTTTCCCCTTATGCTGTATAAAGCTTCGATGCGGGGCAGCTTGAAACAACAAACGCTTCGGCTACCTTCTTTACGGAAACACCCTCTATATAAGCACCAATTTTCCCACGATCGAATGCAATTAACGCGAGCGTAATTCACTCACAACTACACGGAACACTGTTCTGATCACGACTGACACTTACAAGGTGTACATCAGTGCGACCTGCAGTCTTGGAGAGCCCCTGAATTCATGTTCAGGCATGTATTTCTTGCGCGGTTTCCGTGTTTTTGTCCACCTCCTGCATACAAGTGGTTGAAATGGCTCCAAGCACTATGGGACTTAACATCTGAGGTTATCAGTCCCCTAGACTTACAACCACGTAAACCTAACTAACCTAAGGACATCACACACATCCATGATTAAGAGGCAGGATTCGAACCTGCGACCGTCGCAGCCACTTGGTTCCGGACTGAAGCGCCTAGAACCGCTCGACCACAGCGGCCGCCCCTGCTTACACGGTATTAAAAAAGATGTCGATTATTTTGAGAGGCTGTAGTACCAACCAATACAGGAAAAAAGTCCAATAAAAATAGGTCCATAGGCGCATACTTTCTGAGATGCGAACACTCGTTGACAGTGGCTGAAAACAAAAGTGTCCAATATTGTGAGAGGTTGTAATGTGGAAGAATAACATGACTGACACTTGTATGCACTGTCGGTCTCCAGGAACACTCCTGAAAATAACAATATTAGAGCGGATGTACCTCGATTATGAATTGCAGAAGCGTTCGAAATTCTTTATATCTTCACAGACAAAGTAATAATTAGTCAGCAGAATACATTACTACTTAACTAACTATGGCTAAAGCAAAGCCGAAGCGCGATCAAAAGTTCAAATACTGGACACCTCCAGTATATATAAAGGTGCTGAAAAATAACGCCTCAGAATTTCTAAAGTGAAAACACTTAAAGCTTCGTAAATAAAAGAAACCTTATCAACGTTCTGCATTTTTATTCCTCGTGTTTACATTTTTATTTCTCAACATAATCACCTTGGTGACGAATACATTGCTACCGACAAGAGACCAGTTTGTTCATATCATCAGGTAGAATGTTTGACTTCGTTGACGGAGCCAGAACCTGACCTCTACTGCTACGCTTCATCAGTATCAAAGTGGAGTCCTCGAAGGTGTTCTTTTCAAGTTTTGCTTATAGACACGTTTTATGCATTAGTCAACGACGTCCAGACACTACAGAGCTGCCTCTTCAATGGATTTACAACTAGGTGTATGTGCTACGAATGGACATGTTGAGCACTTCCTATAACAAGTTTCATGAATGGACGTCAGGCTGAACCTCCCCTATGAAGAAGTGTACAGGTCGCAAGAAGTATGCGTTTCCGGGTCCATATGTAACGGCCTTCTTTTTCGTGTTTTGATGGGCTCTTCTGACGGGTCAAAACGTTCGATGGCACTTGGCGTCGAGGTAATTTTATCACCTTAACTTGTTGTCTCAGCACCTGGTGTGTATTTTTATAGAAAAGGTGTTTATCATGTGTCATTATAAATGTTTGCTTATGTGTTGTTGTTCAAACGTATATTGTAGCGGTCCGCTGCAAAATTGCGAATCGATTACCTACAACGTGCCTGCAGATTGGGCGGCAAAGATGTTACAGCACGCAGCCGCTGGCTACTAGAAGAGGAATTGGCAGACATCCTTAGTAATATAGTCTAAGGGGAAAAAAGACGCACCATGAATGAATTGTCCGATTGGGACGGAATTCGGTTGCTGTGAGGTCCGTATATACAAATAGATAATCACAATATTAGAAAAATTGGATGATTTATTCACGACAAAGAGCTTAACTAAATGAACGCGTCAATAACGCGTTGTCCACCTTTGACCCTTTTGCAATTAGTTATTCAGCTTCGCATTAATTGAGGGATATAATGTCGATTCCGTGTAACTCGCGCGTTAGACCGTCAAATTCCAGAGATGGTTGGGGGGTGGGGCCCTTCCCATAACGCATCGAACGTACTCAAATGGGGAGGGATCCGCTGACCTGGTTGGCTAAGGTGAAGTGTGACAAACACTGACTTTGAAATACGCCTAGTTGTAAGTCCATTGAAGACGCAGTTCTGTAGTGTATAGAGGTCGTTAACTAGGGTGACGTAGACTAGAGCCTTTAAGTGCCTCCAAAACCAAAACTCAGAGATCTCGCAAATGGGGAGACCAAGGTGTGGGACCTTCCCAACCAATCCAACAGTCCTGAAACATCAGCGTCAGATGGTCGCGCACATTGCAGAAGAGATATGCTGGTGTGCCTTTGTGCATGAACCACTCCTGCAGTCTTCGTTGATATGGTACATCCTCTGTGATCCTTTATCTTTCTTTCTTTTTTTCGTTTTGTTTTTGTTCGAGTCATCAGTCTTCTGGCTGGTTTGATGTGGCCCGCCATGAATTTCCCTCCTGCGCCAACCCCTTCATCTCGGAGTAGCACTTGCAACATACGTCCTCAATTATTTGTTGGATGTGTTCCAATCTCTATTTCCTCTACAGTATTTGAGCTCTACAACTCTCTCTAATACCATTGAAGTTATACCTTGATGTCTTAAAAGATGTCCTATCATCCGGTCTCTTCTTCTTGTCAGTGTTTTCCACATATTCCTATCCTCTCCGATTCTACGAATAACATCCTCATTCCCCACCTTATCAGTCCATCTTATTTTCACCATTGGTCGGTAGCACCACATCTCAAATGCTTGGATTCTCTTCTGTTCTGGTATTTCCACAGTCCATGTTTCACATTCATACAATGCTGTGTTCCGAACATACATTCTCAGAAACTTCTTCCTCCAATCAAGATCTATGTTTGATACCAGTATACTTCTCTTGGCTACGAATGCTCTTTTCGCCAGTGCTAGTCTGATTTTGATGTCCTCCTTGCTCCGTCGGTCGCTGGTTAATTTGCTGCCTAGGAAGCAGAATTCCTTAACTTCATCTGCTCAGTGACCATCGATCGTGATGTTACTTTTCTCGCTGTTCTCATCTCTGCTACTTCTTATTACTTTCGTCTTTCTTCGGCTTGCCGGCCGGAGTGACCGAGCGGTTCTAGGCGCTACAGTATGGAACCGCGCGACCGCTACGGTCGCAGGTTCGAATCCTGCCTCAGGCATTGATGTGCGTGATGTCCTTAGGTTAGTTAGGTTTAAGTAGTTCTGAGTTCTAGGTGACTGATGACCTCAGAAGTTAAGTCCCATAGTGCTCAGAGCCATTTGAACCATTTTCTTCGGCTTACTTTCAATCCATATTCTGCACTCATTAGATTGTTAATTCCATTCAGCAGGTCATGTAATTCTTCACTTTCACGCGGGATAGCAATGTCATCAGCGAATCATGTCGTTGATATCCTTTCATCTTGAATTTTTATTTTACTCCTGAACCTTTCTTTTACTTCAATCATTGCTTTTTCGATGTACAGATTGAAGAGTAGGGGCGAAATGATTACATTCCGGTCTTACATCCTTTTCAATACAAGCGCTTCGTTCTTCAACGTCCACCCTTTTTATTTCCTCTTGGCTCTTGTACATATTGTATATAACCTGCCTCTTCTTATAGCTTGTTCCTATTTTTTCAGAATTTCGAACTTCTTGCACACATTTTACATTATCTAATGCTTTTTCCAGGTCGACAAGCCTATGAAAGTGTCTTGATTTTACTTTAGTATTCCTTCCATCATCAACCGCAACGTCAGAATTACTTCTCTGGTGCCGTTACCTTTCCTAAAAGCAAATTGATCGTCAGCTAACACACTCTCAATTCTTTTCCATACTTCTGTGTATTATTGGGTGCTTCAGCTATTGAGCTTATGAGCGATAATTGTTACACTGGTCAGCTCTTGCAGACTTCGGAATTGTGTAGATGTTTCCGAAAGATACATAGTATGTCGCAGACTTATAGATTCTATACACCAAAGTAAGTAGTCGTTTTGTTGCCACTTCCACCAATAATTATAGGAATTCTGATGGAATGTTATCTATCTCGTCTACCGTATTTGATATTTAGTCCAAAGCTCTCTCAAATTCTGATTCAAAATTTTGGACCGCGTATGTCTTACAAATCCACTCTTGTTTCTTCTTCTATCACATCAGACAAATCTTCCCGCTCATAGGGGCTTTCAGTGTATTCTTTCCGCTTGTCCGCTCTCTTCTCTGCAGATAACAGTGGAATTCCCGTTTCACTCTTAATGTTACCACCCTTCCTCTTAATTTCACCGATGGTTGTTTCGACTTCCTAAAGGCTGAATCAGTCCTTCCGACAATACTATCTTTTTCGATTTCTTCACAATTTTCATGCAGGGATTTCGTCTCAGCTTTCCTGCACTTACTATTTATTTCATTCCTCAGCGACTTGTGTTTCTGTATTCCTTAATGTCCATGAAAAGTTTCGTACGTGCTTCTTTCAACCATCAACTGAAGTATTTCTTCTGTTATCCATGGTTTCTTTGTAGTTACTTTCTTTGTACCTATGTTTCATTACTGTGTGATCTGAGGCTATATCTGTTCCTACAATCCTATATCTGTTCCTTACAATCCAGTATTTGATGTCGGAATCTCTTTCTGACCATAATGTAATATAACTAAAATCTTCCCATATCACCCGGCATTTCCAAGCATAACCACTCCTCTTGTGATTCTTGAACAGAATTTTCGCAATTACTAGCTGGAATGTATTACAGAACTCAATTTGTGTTTCTCCTTCCTCATTCCTTATCACACGCCCATATACTCCTTAACCTTTTCTTTTGCTCCTTTCCATACAAATGTATTCCCTCATGACTATTACATTTTCATTTCGCTTTACGTACTGTATTGCCCTTTCAATATCCTCATATGCGTCCTCTATCTCTTCATCTTCATCTTGCGGTGTCGGCATGTATAACTAAACTATGGTTGTCGGTGTTGGTTCGCTGTCGATTCTGATAAGAACATCACCTATCACTGGGCAATTCGTAGCGACATACTCTCTGCCCTACGTTCCTATTCATTACGAATCCCTCTCCCGTTATATCATTTTCTGCTGCTGTTGACATTACCCTATACTCATCTGACCAGAGATACTTAAGCGCTTCAGTCTGGAACCGCGTGACCGCTCCGGTCGCAGGTTCGAATCCTGCCTCGGGCATGGATGTGTGTAATGTCCTTAGGTTAATTAGGTTTAAGTAGTTCTAAGTTCTAGGGGACTGATGACCACAGATGTTAAGTCCCATAGTGCTCAGAGCCATTTGAACCATTTGAACCAGAGATACTTGTCTTCTTTTCACTTCAGTTCACTGCCCCCTACTATGTCTAGACTGCGTCTTTGCCTTTCCCTTATCAGATTTTCTAGCTCCCCTGCCACGTTGAAACTTCTGACATTCCACGCCCCGACTCGTAGAACGTTATCCTTTCGTTGGTTATTCATTCTTTCTCTCACGGTCACCTCTCCCTTGGCAGTCCCCTCTCAGGGATCCGAGTGGGAGACTATTGCGGAATCTTTTGCTAATGCAGAAATCGTCATAACACCCTTCTTTCAATTACAGACCACATGTCCTGTGGATACACGTTAAGTGTCTTTAATGTAGCGCTTTCCATTGCCTTCTGCGTCCTCATGCAGTTGATCATTGCTGATTCTTCCGTCTTTAGGGGCAGTTTTCCACCCTAAGGAGAAAAGAATGCCCTGAACCTCTGTCCACTTTTCTGCCCTCTTTTACATGGCCTTGGCAGAATGAGTATGACTTCATATGCCGGGAGTCTTCGGCCGACAATGCCAACTGGGTTTCGAACCCACGACCGAAGAAGTATTGATTACTAATCAAAGACGCCACCCCTAGACCAACGCTTACCCAACGATAAACACGTGTTTGCCTCACACAGGTCGATGGTAAGCAAAATCGGTTTTCAGGCGCCGCTAGCGCTAAGTGAGTGAAATGTCAGTCAGTACCGGGTATGACTGTCGATTGAGTCCGGGCGGGGCCGTGACCTAGGAATTGTGACGTACCGGCTGAGTGCCGTGGCTTGACCCCCAGCTAAACGCTACAGATTCGTGACATACGATATTTTTTTCTTTTTACACGTGTCTTGAATGGGTCCAGTGTGCCGAATATCCATGTTTGCGTCAACCGCACCGGCCACAGATTGGAATACAGTGAGGAGTGACGTAAAACCAAAAATCCTGACCTGTCATGAGATTAACCGTTACAAGAAGTGTGAGACGAAAGTGATGTCCGCCTCAAAATTGTGTTTAACCAGAAAATATCAAACAGCGTAAAAAATCTTGGCTGTGGTCATTGGAACATCCTTCATTAGTGTGTGAACACTCTTGAGCAGCCGCATCCTGATTAGAAACGGCTCCCGAAGCAGCTAAACTCGACTAGCATTTATCAATTAGGCCATGATCACATCAAAATTAATATCAGGCTGCTGTTTCGGTAAACAACGATCAAAGTCATATTAACCTGGAGTGTTTGAACTCCAAAAAGATAGGCAATACGTTAACAAGACATTGGTGATAATGAGCCCCATTTAATCTTTGTGGTAGGATTATAACACTACCACGTATTAGTGATTACCAAATTTGGTTTACACTTTCATTAAATGTTACCCTCTAGGAGGATTTTTAGAAGTTTGACTGTGTGTTACCTAACAGACAGAGGGAATCGAACATGAAGTTCGTAATAGTAGCAGTTGTCAGACAACAAAAAGACTAAAATTTTGTAAGAAATTACAGTAACAGAGTTCCTGTAAATGATATACAAAACGGTCGACAGCCTAATTAGGCATAATAATGTGTAAACATTATTTTTAATGAATCTATTTTTACTCTTCCAAAAGTAACTTTCATAAATCCTGTTTCAATCAAGTGCAATGAACACCTACAATAAGCAGACGAACTATACAGTCGGTAGCAGTAGTTGTCAACAGCATAGCTAAGCAATCACAAGAATGAGAAAGAGACCTTATCCCTGTTAACCACAATCTTCACTTCTACCCTTCACTAATTTGGCACATGAATTGTTCCCTAGGGCATACACAAGACTAAGTGGCATATGGTAACAATTAAAGTTTGACTAACACATATATACACATCACAAATGCAATAAGATAACACTGTATACATACCTTTTATATATACTCTTTTAAATAATCACTTATAGTTTCTTTAGATAGAAAACAACTATTCAGTTTGGTTTCTTCCTAATATAAAAGAATGAAATGGGGTCCCACAAACCATTCCTTCTTTATATAAGGAAACTACACACATTTTTCAGGAATATTTTGAATTACGAAAAAAGCTGAATTACTACCCCACTTAAGATCATTTATCTTGCAAAGTTTTAACATTATTTGCACTGACAGTACTCTCTACAACTTCAGAAATGACTTGACATAAAAGTTCAACTTCAAATAGCATGAAAACCAAATGCTTTAAAACACCACTTGCGAAGCAATTGATTTTCACTGACAACTTTCATACCACTGTACATTAAAACACTGATATTTGTAAATTAGAAGCAATCCAAAACACATTCGAGATTTTTTTTATAAATTCATCAGTAAGGGTCTCCCTTGATTTCAATGAAACCATTAACCTGACTATCCGCATTTATATATTTTTGGATCCAGAAGTTACGCTTAATAAAATAACGCAGATTGTTATCAGTTTTCACACACAGGATATTTGGTGTGTAATAATTTTGAGGAGAGGATCCCGTTAGGTACCACGAAAGGAGTAAATTCACGGTTCTAACAGAAAGTTCAGCAATATTTGAATTATTATTCCAAATTAAATCACACAAACACTCTGGTTCATACTGATATACAGTTCTAACATCTTGAATCTGATGAAGGGTTGGCGCAATAGTGATGGCGAGCACGTGGCGGCTACCTGGTCTCTCCTTTGGCAGTAATATGCTCTATTTAGTTCTTCTTGGGGACGTGAACATCATTTTTAGAGCCATTTCCAATGCGGGAGCACCATTTTACAGCCACAATTACACCCGAGGCCATTCCATCTCAGATTAGATGCTGTATGCCTCGCTCGGCACCTGCGCTGTTGACTGGTCGACTGCTGGCTACTGAATGCCTGCTGTTCTCTCTTGCTTCCCTCTCAGCCTGGCCTCCACTTCCACCTTTTCTTTGCGCGCCAAATCACTTCCGTAGCGGAGGGGAATCACTACGTCTTTTATATTATACAGTACAAAATCCCTACGTATGAACCAGTTTTTACATTACAGTTTCTCACACATAAACAAATTAGTTAATAAAATTCCATATTTAAGCGCACTATTACATTAAACAATTTATACATCATAAAGTACCACCTCCATCCAATAATCCAAAGAACTTAACTAGTAATGAGTAAACACTTCTTAAATAAAGTTGCACTGTACCGATTGCTCGCAATCGATTTTGGTGTTACAGGATGTAAGGCCCTAGTAATTCATCGCCAAGTGCGACTGCCCATACGTTTTGAGACAAACTATGTTGATGCCCCTTTCCTGCAATTGCATAGCGATTTTCGTCATCACCCTCCCCCTCCTCTGTTGGTTATAAAAATTCGTAAACCCATCACTCGTGGATCCTGCGTCGTCGTTAAATGAAACCTTCGACGAAAACAGTGGATCTGCAGCACGTTTCTGTAAGAGCCACTGACAAAAATACAGTATGCTTCGGCGGTCTTCTGGACTTAGTTGCTGGACGCGCTGAAGGTGGTATGGATACGGCAATTGTTCATGTAACATCGCCCAACCGTGTGGACGACTAAAGCCTGCTGCTGCTGACTGTCGCCGCGCAATAATTCCAGGTCTTTCGTCCAGTAAACGTCGTAAGTGCTCCACCATCTGAAGTGTGCGGACTGACAGAGGCCTTCCACTCTACACCTTGTGGGATGCTAGAGAACCTGTGTCCTTAAGACAAAGTTCGATTTTACGAAGAGTCCTCTACGGCACTGGCCCCATCCTTACCTCGCATTTATCGCGTGTCTCCCTTCCAACACAAAGCCCCAGGCGACTGGAAAAAAGCGCAGGTAACTCCTACATACAGGGTGGTCCATTGATCGTGACCGGGCTAAAGATCTCACGAAATAAGCATCAAACGAAAAAACTACAAAGAACGAAGCTTGTTTAGCTTGAAGGGGGAAACCAGATGGCGCTATGGTTGGCCCGCTAGGTGGCGCTGCCATAGGTCAAACGGATATAAACTGCGTTTTTTTTTAAATTAGGAACCCACATTTTTATTACATATTCGTGTAGCATGTAAAGAAATATTAATGTTTTAGTTGGGCCACTTTTTTCGATTTGTGATAGCTGGCGCTGTAATAGTCACAAACATATGGCTCACAATTTTAGACGAACACTTTGTGACAGGTAGAATTTTCAAATTAAAATACAGAACGTAGGTACGTTTGACCATTTTATTTCGGTTGCTCCAATGTGATACTTGTACCTTTGTGAACTTACCATTTCTGAAAACACATGCTGTTACAGCGTGATTACCTGTAAATACCACACTAATGCAAGAGATGCTCAAAATGATGTCCGTCAACGTTAATGCATTTGGCAATACGTGTAACGACATTCCTCTCAACAGCGAGTAGTTCGCCTTCCGTAATGTTCGCGCATGCATTGGCAATGTGCTGACGCATGTTGTCAGGTGGATCACGATAGCAAATATCCTTTAACTTTCGCCACAGAAAGAAATCCTGGGACCTCAGATCCGGTGAACGTGCGGGCCATGGTATGGTGCTTCGACGACCAATCCACCTATCATGAAATATGCTATTGAATACCGTTTTAACCGCACGCGAGCTATGTGCCGGACATCCGTCATGTTGGAAGTTCATCGCCATTCTGTCATGCAGTGAAACATCTTGTCGTAACATCGGTAGAACATTACATAGCAAATCAGCATACCTTGCACCATTCAGATTGCCATCGATAAAATGGGGGCCAATTATCCTTCCTTCCATAATGCCGCACCATACATTAACCCGTCAAGGTCGCTGATGTTCCACTGGTCGCAGACATCGTGGATTTTAAGTTGCCCAATACTGCATTTTATGCCAGTTTACGTTACCGCTGTTGGTGAATGACGCTTCGTTGCTAAACAGAACGCGTGCAAAAAATCTGTCATCGTCCCGTAATTTCTGTTGAGCCCAGTGGAAGAACTGTAGACGACGTTCAAAGTCGTCGCCATGCAATTCCTGGTCCATAGAAATATGGTACGGGTGCAATCGATGTTAATGTAGCATTCTCAACACCAACGTTTTTGAGATTCCAGATTCTCTCGCAGTTTGTCTGCTACTGATGTGCGGGTTAGCCGCGACAGCAGCTAAAACACCTACTTGAGCATCATCATTTGTTGCAGGTCGTGGCTGGCGATTCACATGTGGCTGAACACTTCCTGTTTCATTAAATAACGTAACCATCCGGCGAACAGTCCGGACACTTGGATGATGTCGTCCAGGATACCGAGCAGCATACATAGCACACGCACGTCGTGCATTTCGATCACAATAGCCATACATCAACACGATATCTACCTTTTCCGCAAGTGGTAAACGGTCCATTTTAACACGGGTAATGTATCACGAAGCAAATACTGTCCGCACTGGCGGAATGTTACGTGATACCACGTACTTATACGTTTGTGACTATTACAGCGCCATCTATCAGAAAGCGAAAAAAGTTGTCCAACTAAAATATTCATATTTCTTTACGTACTACACGATTACGTAATAAAAAGTGGGGGTTCCTATTTTTTTAAAAAAAAGGCAGTTGACATTCGTTTGACCTATGGCAGCGATATCTAGCGGGCCAACCATAGCGCCATCTGGTTTCCGCCTTCAAGCTAGACGAGTTTCGTTCTTTGTAGTCTTTTCGTTTGATGCTTATTTCGTGAGATATCTGGCCCGGTCACTGTCAATGGACCACCCTGTATTCTCTGTCCATACATCTCTCTTTGAGAATGTGGAATTTAGTGGGTGGTCACTTCCTCTTTCCATTTTCGTCAAGTACACAAAGCGAGCCGCTGAAGCTGGTTCGTTGTAGAACGGCCGTTGTAGACGTCGAAGTGGCCGGTGCCTGGCAGCCCTTCGTGCCGGCAGGCATTTAGCAGGCGAGGCGAGGCGAGGCGAGCAACTTGAGGAAGGCGGCCGGAGAGCGCCTGTTAGCGGCTAATAGGCAGCGACCGGCGGGCTTCGACAGCCCGTGTTCCCGTCGTCTGCGCGGCTCGCAGGCGGAGTGGAGGCGCGGCGCACTACGCCTGTCTACTTGCAGCGGAACTCGTAACTGGAAGGAAAACACTGCCAATTTCCCCTGCACAGCGCGGCACAGTTACCGCATCGTGTGTACATTTGCATCTACGTGACTACTTTGAAATTCACACTCACGTGCCTGGCAGAGGGCTCATCAAACCACTTACACGGTGCTTCTGTACCACTCCACTCTCGAGTTGCGAGTAGAAGAAACGAACCCAGACATCTCTCTGGGCGAATTCCGATTCCTCTTATTTCCGTACTAAAGCCATTCTCCATTCTATGAGGGAATCGCTAAAATACACCGAAACATAATTAAAGTAGAGTGGTAAAATTTCGGGGCTAATCAAACCACTTCCACGGTGTTTCTGTACCACTCCACTCTCAAGTAACGAGTAGAAGAAACAAACCCAGACATCTTTCTGGGCGAATTCTGATTCCTCCTTTTTCCATACTAAGGCCACTCTCCACTCTATGTGGGAATCGCCAAAATACACCGAAACACAATTAAAGTAGAGTGGTAATATTTCGGGGCTCGCACTGCCTACTGCTAAGAAAGTGATTGCTTTTGCTGATATGACTTGCAATAACGACTGCGCGAAACGCCGCTATCTCGTTTGGGGTGCTACGGCAGACACCCTCTCGAGCACCCCGAAGACTTCTTGAGCCCTCGCCTGTGATGGGTTTCAGGCCGTAAAAGAACTATCGTGTGCGCATGCGCGGACGAGAGAAAGGCTAAGACAATTTCGAGTGAACAAGGATGGACTCATCGCGTCCGTCGTTTGCGTAGTGTAGCGGTTATCACGTCTACTTCACACGCAGGAGGTCCCCGGTTCGACCCCGGGCGGAAACAGTATTTTCCTGCCTATGTCGTATTCTACTCTAGTGAGCCACGACATGTGTGGATCTCCTGCATGTACCTTTGTTATTCCAAGTACCGCATTTATTGATTAGTTAAGTTCCCTTGGCAACCTCATTACAAGTTGTCTAGGTAACATACTTAAGTAATTTGTAAGGTGTCAGGTAAATCCAACATCTTCCATGAAAACCCTGGCATGATAAGCAAATCCAGTAGTATGTCACATAGCTCCGAATAAATCGTGACATTAAGTTAACCAAAGTAATACGAGTAACGAGTGAGCAAATGGAATACCACAGACTAACACAAGAATGTCTAAATGCATGTCATACCTTCCCACTGTGAGACAGACGCAGTTCCGAGGGGAGAAACGAGAACAGAAGTTTTAGCGTGAGACTTTTTCGCGTCTCTGTTACGTTGCAAACTTTAAAAACATTGCCCCACCACGAAAAGTGTAACCTTTATCATTGGATGGACATAATTTTTGTAGGCGGAGCTTAAGGTTAACATTGAGACCCTGATTGTTCAGATGAAAACACAGCCAGATAGTTTTTTTTTAACCAACTTCGGTCAATTGTAGTAAGGAGAAGTTAGGAGAGAGTTGCTTCCGAGACGGCGAGCTGTATGGAGCTGCGCCGGCCGCCGCCCCCTTACGTACACCAACAAGGTAATGAACACACGCGATGCCGCATTTTTGAGCGCATAAGGCTTCACTCAGAACTGCAGAAGTCTCATCTGTTACATCCCCTTTTTACGGAATACTAGTGTCGATCGCCAATTAAAGCTCATGCTATTCACACTTGCTACGTAAGTTAAAATCTGAAAAAATGGAAACACCTTGATCGCTATAAACTATATTTATGACGCGTTTCGAGTAATCATCATCAGATAACTGTGGCAAAATTTGCACAAAAGACAAACTAGAAATGCTTGGACATAAATGTTACAAGGTCAATGTAACTTCAGGAATGTAAGTACATACTGAGTTTAAGTACTTACAACATGCTTAGGAAAGGTAATACAAGTCAGCAACACAAGAAAAACGGATAAACTCGTCTGCAGTTGCCCTTAGGTGTATTTGTAAAATATGTTATTTTGAGACGTCTCATGCTAGACTGAAGGCAGCAGAACCGAGGACTGTACTATTTCAACTTGGCGCCGGATGGCTTAGATCTCAAAGATGGAAACAATACAGGTTGCGTTTTATTACAAATCAATGTAAATATTGTTACCACATTATATCTGTTTATTTTTCAAGTAAGTGTCATATCCTCAATGAACAAATAAAACATGGAATACGTACATTATGAGTAGAAGCCTGTCATGGGACATATGCAAAGATCGTACAACACACTGGGCACAACATCCAAATAAAGTGAGTGCGTGCATTCGTTTGTTCGTGCGTAATATGCTGCTCTACAGTCTACAGAAAAGTTAAAAAACATAATGAGAAGAGAAACAAACAAGAAAAACAGGCGATAAAACGGTGACATTATAAAAAAACTGTAAAAGGGTGGTAAGTTTTGGAATTTAAAATATAAAAACACTGCGGTGACGATGCAGTTGAAGACAAACAAAAAGTAGACAGGCACAATTAAAAAACATGGCGACAGTCTGGTTTCTGTTCGCATGAGATAAAAAACACAACTAGCGACAGTGTGGCGGCTGTTCGCAACAATGACAGGGGACGCACAACATTGAACACCCAGACCAATGAGGGGGGAAAAGGGGGAGGAGAGGAAAAGAATAAAAGGGGACATGGAGGGAGTGGACATAGGAAAAGGGGGCACAGAGTGGACGCAAGAAGTAGTGGGAAAGGCGATGGAGGGGAGAGCAGAAAGGACTCAGGGGACAGAAGGAGGCTGAGAGAGGGTAGGTGGGGAAAAAACAGGATGGAGGGGGGGGGGCAAAAAGGAGCCTGGGGAAAGGACAGAGGAAAGGAGGGGGAGGTGAGGGTCAGAGTTAACAGGAGGGATAAATGGAGGGAGAGAGGGCATCATCTGGGAGTGGGAGTTGACGGAAGCCACCTTGGGAAAGGAGATGAAGGGTGTAGACATGGAGAGTAGGGGGACGCAACAGAGAAGGAATGGCAGGGGGTGGGGGTTGGAGAGGAGCAACCAGGGGATGAGGGGGATCAAGGTGGCGGGAGGTGTAGAGTATGCAGATATGTTTGAGGAATAAGAGCAGATGGGGGAAAGGAGTCAGGTCACAGAGGATCTGCGTGGGGGACAGGAAGTGTATACAGGAGGCGAGGCGGAGTGCATGGCGTTCGAGGATCTGAAGGGACTTACAGCATTTGGGGGGGGGGGGGGGCGGATATCCAGCTGGGATTGGCATAACAGGGGATTGGACAGATTATGGATTTTTAGGTGTGGAGGATGGTAGAGGGGTTCAACCCCCATGTCCGGCCAGAGAGGAGTTTGAGGAGCCGGAGCTGGTTGTGGGCTTTGGACTGGATAGAGCGGAGGTGAGGGACCCAGGTGAGGTGACGGTCAATGGTGAGGCCGAGGTAGGTCTCGCTCGCTCTCTCCCTCCCTCGATGGAGTATTTGGACACTGTGTCTAGTACGCTGTTTCATCTTTGTATATGTCCTATGACAGGTTTTGACCCATACTGTAAGTATTCTATGTTTTATTTGTTCATTGACGATATGACGCTTATCTGCTCAAATAAGAAAAACCAAACAGATGTTCATTTGTATATTATAAAATGATGTCCTGGTTCATTTTCATCTTTGAGATGAACGCCATCTGGCGACAAGTTGAAATAATACAGTTCTCTGTTCTTCTACCTTCAGTCTGACATGAGACGTCGCAAAATAACGTCTTTTGCAAATACCCCAAACGGCAACTGCACATGAGATTGTACGTTTTTCTTGTATTGCAAACTTGTCCGAGCTTTCCTAAACATGCTTCAAGTACTTCTGCTCAGTATGTATTTCCGATCCTGAAGCTACCCGTACAATGGCTTTGTAATACTTATATTTAAGCATTTCTAATTTGTCTGTTGCGTAAATTTTGCAACAGTTATCTAATGACGATTACTCGAAACACGTCATAAAAAATGTTTTTAGCGATCAAGGCGTTTCCATGGAAAATTACTATGTGCCGAGTTTTATTTTTGACAGGTGGGTTTTGATAGTTTTAGCTCTGTTGAAAAGAGGGAGAGAGAATAAAATTAAAAATGAAAATAAAATTAATAGGCTCGTACCTAAATCTTGCGACACCGAAAGAGGAGCAAGAGACTAATAACCACCTAGTTGAGGCACTTTATAATTATCGTCACCCAAAGAACACCAACTTATCCTAATTGCTACTACCAGTATAATGAAATAACTTCGGCAGCGACATTTTCTACTTTCCAACAAACATATTCACCGGAGCGAGGCAACTAATTTAAGACTGCATTGCTGAAACTTTCCCAGCGTATTTCGAGATATAATGAATAATGAGGGCTCCAAAACCACGGGTACTGGCAGAGTGAGTTGCGCGTTCCTGTGTCCACATAAAGTTTACAAGGAACTGATTTCACTTCCCAACGAGAGTTACAGTTTTTCTGCAGAGGTGTGACAACTATACTTCCAACTTCACATCTACATCTACAGGGATACTCTGCAAAATACATTTAAGGATCTGGCAGAGGTTCAACGAACCACCTTCACAATAATTGTCTATTATTGCGCTCTCGTACAGCGCGCGGCAAAAACGAACATCTATATCTTTCCCTTATTTTTTATGATGATCGTTTCTCCCTGTGTAGGCCACCGTCAACAAATTATTTTCGAATTTTGATGACTGAAATTTCGTGAGAAGATTCTACCACAGCGAAAAACGCCTGTGTTTAATGATGTCCACCCCAGATCATTTATCATTTCAGTCATTCTCTCCTATTTCGCGATAATACAAAACGTGCAGACCTTCTTTGAAGTTTCTCAATGTACTCCGTCAATCCTATCTGGTAAGAAACCCACACCGTGCAGCTGTATTCTAAAAGAGGACGGACAAGTGTAGTGCAGGCAGTTTCTTTAGTAGATCTGTTACATTTTTTAAGTGTCCTGCCAGTAAAACGCAGTCTTTTATTAGTCTTCCCCACAACATTATGTATGTGTTCCTTCCAATTTGAGTTGTTCGTAATTGTAATTCCTAGGTATTTAGTTGATTTTACGGCCTTCAGATTTGACTGATTCAGCGTGTAATCGAAGTTTAACGAATTCCTTTTAGCGTTCATATGGATGACCTCACAAGTTTCGTTATTTAGGGTCAATTACCAATTTCTGCATCCATACTAAAGACCGTGGAAAACTTCGCTACTCAAAAAAACGGACTATCGGAATGTGCTGTGGAACTCTACTGTAGACCCTGACGAAAACGCAAGAACTGTGTCTAATAGATTAATACGCATAGACTCAAGAAACGAAGTATCGAAGCACTCAGACGAGACTAAATAATTCGCTCCTGATTTGGAACTTGTAATATGTCACAAAATCGGTACATCTCCCGACGCAAACGAAAGCACTAGTACTGCACCTACTAGATATTAAATTAACACGTAGAAACTCAAGAAACTAAACTATCAATGCACACAGATGAAATTATCAAATTCGTTCCTGGATAAGAACTAGTAAAAATCACAAAATCGGTTACTTCCCTGTTGCTGCTTCTGTCTCAGCCGGTTTCTCCTGCCTGGCTCATTACTTACAGAACCTCACAGCACACAACATTCTGGTTTTAACCGATTGCAGCAGCTTACTGCAAGATATCCAGAAACCAGCCCTTTTAATGAAAGTTACTCCACTGGTAATGGATATTACGAAAGCCACCATAGAAAATGAAAATCTCTGGAAGGAGGTAAAATTTACGTGGATCAACCGACACACTAACATTAAAAATGACGAAACAGCCGATGACTTAGCGAATAACACCGCCTACAGCTATATTACTGCCGTCAGACGTGAAGACTACATCATATACGAGACCAAGGCGTCAATCAGAAGATCAATATCATTCATAAATACGCAGTAAAGGGAAATATTATGGAGGCATACAGCCAAACATTCCCTCGAGACAATGATTCCACACAATTAAGGCAAACAAAAAGCTTATCAGTTCCTCAAATCGGATGACATTAAATCATAGAACATTCCTCAGCCATTTTCACAATAACACGTTTGACGTGAATGTAATGAAGTAACAGTAGAAGACATCAATTACGTTTTTTGATTTTCGAATGTACACTGTAAGCAAACCAACAAACTTATATCCTACAATAGTTAACCAGATGTCATCAACCTTTACTAAATAATATAGAAGCTCTCCTTCATCAACATAAAAATATCTTTTAAAACTAATTATGAAATTTATAAATAAATTGAACCTTATCCTGCCAACACCCTAGAAAATTCCTAAAATTACTAGAACACCGAGATACGGTTGTAAGGCCAAACACAAAAAAAATCCACCTAGAATGGACAGAGATGTAAATTTACTGCCACGCGGAGTGGCCGCGCAGTTAGAGGCGCCATGTCACGGATTGCGCGGCCCCTCCCGCCGGAGGTTCGAGTCCTCCCTCGGGCATGGGTGTGTGTGTCTGTTGTTCTTAGCGTAAGTCAGATTAAGTTAGTTTATGTAGTGTGTAAGTCTATGGACCGATGACCTCAACCGTTTGGTCCCTTAGAAATTCACACACATTTGAAAATTTATCGCATTAAACCGTTTAATGTCAAAAAGTATGTTTTTAACTCTTTTGTAATAGCTTTGTAGACATCTCTAAAAAGATTAATAGCAGAAGCGTTAGATACGTACAAATCTTGATACAAAGAAGATAATTGCGAACGAGCCTTGAGTAATTATAAATAACTTATTTTATCGGTGAAAGAAGGAAGGATTAAAATGTTCGGGATACGACAGGAATATTGTAATATAAGTTACATAGGAATGAAAAGTAGTAAGTGTTGAGAAATGGTACCGAAAAGGCTCAAGAAAAGAAATTACAGAAATTGAAAAAGAAAGGATCGTCGGGAGGACATATTGAGCATATAACAAAGTTAGAACAACCTGCGTTGAAATAAAAGGCAAAGGCATCAGCGTTAAAAGTGCAATGGGAATTTCACTATTAAACGCAAAGGAGAGAGCGGAAAGCTGGAAAGACTACGTTGAAAGCCACCACATGGGGGTGATTAAAAGACAAATAGGAGTCGACAAGGAAGAAGCAAGGGAGCCAGTGTTACAGTCAGAATTTACTAGAGCCACGGAAAACTTGATATCAGATAAGGCAGACGGGATGGCTACCATTCCTTCGTCATCTCTGAAATCAATGTGGTAAGCGGCAACCAAACAATTACTAAAGTTATGTTGTGGAGTTATACCACCAGACTTTCTGAAATGTGTCATCCCTACAACCCGAAGATCGCTAGAGCATATAGGTACAAAAAACCATCGTATTATCAGCTTAACAGTTCATCCATCGAAGTTGCTAAGAAAAATAATCTGGAGAAGAGTGGAAAATAAAATTGAGGACGTCATGGCTGATCATCACTTTGCTTTTCGGCAAGGTAAAGGCAACAGAGAGGCAGTTCTGAAGTCGGGACCTTTGCCTTTCGCGGGCAAGTGCTCTACTAACTGAATCTCGGTCCGGCACACAGTTTTAATCTGCCAGGAAGTTTCATATCAGCGCACACTTCGCTGTAGAGTGAAAATCTCATTCTGGAGTTTGTTTATTATTTGTGGGTTGCACACATTCTGTTGTGCTTGGTTATAGAGACGAGGACTTTTGCCTAATTCTGCTCGGCATTATGCTGTCTCCTACTGGTTAAACTATGGAGACAGTTTGAACTAATTGTCCACCTGTTGTTCATAACTATCAATATCATTGAAAACTCGTGGTATGTACCAGATTTACCACCCACTGACTACCATCTATTCCAGCACGCAACTACTATTCGTCGCTTGAAAAATTTGGAGTCGAGTGCAGAGAATGTTATAGTCGTAGTCGCAAATTTCTTTCAGATTTACATAATAATATTGAGAGGGATGTAGCATGGAGAGCTTTGACGGAGCGAAAGATGCATTCCGTCTTAAGATGAGCGCATTTTTTTTTGTCTAAGTACAAGGCAGCCAGCTCAAGAATTGTTCACCCTCCTATCAAACTAGCTGCACCCTAATTCATTGCCGGCCGCGGTGGTCTAGCGGTTCTAGGCGCGCAGTCCGGAACCGCGCGACTGCTACGGTCGCAGGTTCGAATCCTGCCTCGGGCATGGATGTGTATGATGTTCTTAGGTTAGTTAGGTTTAAGTAGTTCTAAGTTCTAGGGGACTGATGACCACAGATGTTAAGTCCCATAGTGCTCAGAGCCATTTGAACCATTTTGAACCTAATTCATTATACACTGTGTTACCAAACGGGCAACCTATGTGCTTCGTTTAAGACCAAAAAGAATCGTCTGCACGACAGAAGCATTATATTTCTTTCCTAGGAACTTCTATTTTGCTAGCGCTTCGTTGTGGTTGCCAAATATACGTGTGTTAGCGATCACAAAGTGTAGCGATCGACATCTGTACAACAGTTGGTCTGCATCTCTGTCCGTATATGCGAAATAAACAGTTCTAACTCGTTCTGTGGTAATAAACAGTAACTGTGGCCACTGTACGGCCAACGGCCATAACATTGCTGCCACGAGGCGAGTCACCCCGTTGAACAATACCAGCAGCAATTCTGTCGCTGACGCGCACGTGGAGAACTCCGTCGGTGCTCCAGCAGTGTGCAGTCGCTCTTTGTCGGACACAATGCACCTGCGCGTTTCACGCCTACAGTTCCCCCAGGACAACGTTACACAAGCGGTGTTGTTAACGGTTGCACTTTCACGCAACCCATTCAACCTATAAACACAGACCAGTGAATGGGTCTCTTGGTAGAAGGCATTCAGTGCTCGACGGCGAGTAGCTCTCGAACCTCCTTTTACAGGTATCACTGAGTAGGGTGATGTATTTGACAGTAATTATATTACGACTCGCGTCACTCACTTTCCCCGAGTGAGGTTCACTGTAACCACTTCTTAATTCGAATGATGTTTTTTTTTTTTTTTTTTCGAACAAGATTTACTGCCCGTGAATGTTCACTAGTTTTGTCAAAGATATTCGTCTCGTAACCTGTGAATACGATGCTGATAATCACACGAAATTCATATCATCTCCCTCTACTTCGCCAGTAACAGTACCATCGTAACCAAATCATCCCCACCACTAAATACTAGTAGTGGAGACCGGGGGCAATACCGACGTACCAGGCACCACCGGCGCCAGTTGGTGGGTAGCGCTGTAGTCAATGAGAAAAAGTGATGTAGCATAGCGGTTGATGCCAGAAGTAGGGTACAGACTCCACGTGTTCTTATACGCGAAAGTATTATTTTGGCATTGCAAATCAATATTTATGTAACTCTAATGTTATTTTTCTTTCCTGCTAAAACTGAGGTAAGCGTTTCAGTATCTTTTAATTGTATTAACTATAAAGTAGGACAATAGTACGCAGATCAAAAAAAGTTTTGCATCACCCCAGTTCCCAGAACTTCTGAAGATAGACGTTGGCTGTGGATATTGTGTCATAGACACAGTCCCTTTGACTCTTGTTCAGAGATGTCACTAGACCCGCCCAAAGACGTAAGCAACCGTGCCTGAGCAGCGCCTATTAGACGG
Source organism: Schistocerca serialis cubense (assembly GCF_023864345.2). NCBI lineage: Eukaryota > Metazoa > Arthropoda > Insecta > Orthoptera > Acrididae > Schistocerca > Schistocerca serialis. Next base: position 1,195,417,972 of record NC_064638.1, read on the forward strand.
AGGAGGTCCGACAGCCGACCATTTCAATTCATTTTTTGACCAGTTTGTGACGTAGTCGAATGCAATTTTTTTGAGAAAGCATTGTTCATCCTTGCATTCTTATGCCCTGTTTTCTTCAATTCAGTTGCTTAGCAAATCACGCTTCTGTTTCCCTCTCTGCATTTTCATCTATGTCTTTAAATTTTTTTCTCCTACTTCGAATTCTCTATTCTCTGTTCCGCTGTTCTTGCCTCGCTGTACATTCAGCTAGAATGTCCCTATCTAGTCTCAAAGTTACTATTCTTGTGTGCTCTCTTCTGATTTTATTCCTGAACTTAGTTTTACTTCACTACACACGTTAATTCTTCAGTGTACGTGTCAAACGAACTGTCCGTCAAACTTTCGAGAGCGTATGTTCTTAGAAGAGACAACGAATATATTGCATTCTCATATCTAATCTCGCGCAGCTACCATGAAAATAAAATTAGAGATAATCGACGCACACAGAGGCTTACTAGTAATTGTTCTTTCAGCGAACCATTCGCGTCTGGAACAGGAAAAGGGGAAAGTAACGCTGTTGCACGAAGTACCCTCCGTCATACACCGTAAGTTGGACTTCGGAGTATAAATGTATGTGCAGATTACAGTAACTCACAACCTCAATTTACAGGCTTTTCGACTACTTCTTCATTTTCTAGTCTTACCATATTCACTTTTCCTTCATGTGTTGTGTCTTATTAGTAAGGATTAAAATCGATATTCGCTGCACGAAAAGATGCCTCTATGATTCAGAAACCTCGATCCTTCAGTACACTGAACGAGAAAACCACGTAATTCTTAACCCTTGTACTCCACACTGGGGTCCTAGGGACCGCAGTGAATTTCTTATTGTGTGTTACAAAGAGTATGGTGGCTACAATTTATTGAAACTTATCCAAAATAATATGCACTAACAGCGCCTATGGCCGGCCGCTGTGGCCGAGCGGTTCTAGGCGCTTCAGTCCGGAACCGCGCTGCTGCAACGGTCGCAGGTTCGAATCCTGCCTCGGGCATGGACGTGTGTGATGTCCTTAGGTTAGTTAGGTTCAAGTAGTTCTCAGTCTAGGGGACTGATGATCTCAGATGTTAAGTCCCATAGTGCTTAGAGCCATTTGAACCATTTTTTTTTCCCTACATGTATGTGATGTTAACGCAAACACTTGCATTGTTGGTGCGGTAGTGTCAGTTGTAAATATTGTTGAACGTCTGTGGGGTCTTCATAGCTCCAGTATGAGTTCCGTGTAGCTCATTTATGCAGACTGAAAATGTGTAATTTAGTAGGTAATAAATATTGTTGTAATAATGGAAAACCATTACACGGAACTACCTAGTTATTTACTATTTCCCATATACGTAAGAGAGTCCAATGCCTATAATAATAGCTTAAAATACTTGATATACGGCAATATTTTACTGTGGTCTAGTAAACCCCTCCGTGAGGTGAAAGGTTATTCGACTCAAGAGTGAGGTGCGAGGATTAACAGGTGAAAAGTGTTGATAACCAAAACTGTTTCTTTCTTTCAATTTCTTGTTCCATTGCAAGAGTTCCGGAAACCATAAATGTGCGTTACGTTTTGCTTTTTCCCACATTATGTTTCTTGATAATTCTGGATAATTTAGACATTACTGGGTCCATGAGTGATATCTTCAAACATTCCTGATATGAACATCGGGCTATAAGAACCAGCTCTGAAAAGGTATTCATGCAGAAACGGCTGTGCACCAAATATTACGCCATTCGTTTGCGAATCGCAGACATAGATCTCCAAATCGAGATGATCTGACGTAGAAAGACAGAAACGAAGAAAAAAATGAAGGGCCAAAAAATGGAAAGAAAGAGGGAAGATTAGGGGTTAATGGTCGCCAGCGGAGATGTTATTAGAAAGAATGGTATGCCACGGATGGTCAACATAAGACAATGTTGAACGTTCACAGTAGATAACGAAAGCTACATACTGAAGCAGTAAATAACACTGGTTTGCAAAATTCAACTTTGCAAAATTTTCGAGCACCAAAATAGGTTATCCTCCTGAACTGCGACCTACAGAACACGAATCTGGCATTGGTTTTTCCAAGGCACCCACAGTTTCTGTGTAAAGTGTACTAGTCCCCATCTAATTGCGTTGCTAATATAATTTCTGTAAAGGCTAATTTATGATTAAAAAGAGCATGATATGCTATTGGAATATGCTTTCATACGTACCTAAATTATTTTTGGACGTTTGCGGGGCCTCTTACGTGTGGCACGACTATCCTGCAGTAGTGTCCAACTGCACTTGTTGCACACTGCTCCTGATAGTGTTGTTCCAATGTAGGTACGGTCTGACGAAATATTTCCCGATGTTTATCGGAGACTTTGTCCAAGAGCACCAGCGGGAAAAGGATCCCAGTGTGAGTGAAGAGAGTGCAGTTTTAATGATATGTTACAACCGAAATTACGGTAAGACTGCAGTTGTTCGTTGACTAACACATCACTCTTGTCTGCTCTCTTGTTTCCGAAGTTATCAAAATACAATTTTTTGAAAGAATTCTGCAGTTCAATTCAAGAGAGCTCAAAGCTGTTACAGAATCTGGATCGTGAATAGGCTGTCTAATTTAACGGCCAAGAAACACACATGCTTTCACTTTGGCTTCACTCAACGCAGCTAATTTCTGACGTAAGTACGTAAATCCTGTTACATCTTTGTCCCTTGCAGCAATGACCGACTTCGTATGTCCAAGTTTTATGTGAAGTAGTGGTAACAAAATGTATTTGGAAGAACGCAGCAAACGTTCCATTGGTGAATTTCAACCAGGCTCCTTTTGTGCACGGGCAGCTGAAATCCTTCTGTTGTGATGACTCTTCCGATCAAGCCTATCCTATTAGCAAAGAAAATACCAATGTTTTGTATATCCAAATTTTAATCCTGTAAGTAGCCTAATTACAGGGCTATTACAAATGATTGAAGCGATTTCATAAATTCACTGTAGCTCCATTCATTGACACATGGTCACGACACACTACAGATACGTAGAAAAACTCATAAAGTTTTGTTAGGCTGAAGCCGCACTTCAGGTTTCTGCCGTCAGAGCGCTCGAGAGAGCAGTGAGACAAAATGGCGACAGTAGCCGAGAAAGCGTATGTCGTGCTTGAAATGCACTCACATCAGTCAGTCATAACAGTGCAACGACACTTCAGGACGAAGTTCAACAAAGATCCACCAACTGCTAACTCCATTCGGCGATGGTATGCGCAGTTTAAAGCTTCTGGATGCCTCTGTAAGGGGAAATCAACGGGTCGACCTGCAGTGAGCGAAGAAACGGTTGAACACGTACGGGCAAGTTTCAAGCGTAGCTCGCGGAAGTCGACGAATAAAGTAAGCAGGGAGCTAAACGTACCACAGCCGACGATTTGGAAAATCTTACGGAAAAGGCTAAAGCAGAAGCCTTACCGTTTACAGTTGCTACAAGCCCTGACACCCGATGACAAAGTCAAACGCTTTGAATTTTCGGCGCGGTTGCAACAGCTCAAGGAAGAGGATGCGTTCAGTGCGAAACTTGTTTTCAGTGGTGAAGCAACATTTTTTCTTAATGGTGAAGTGAACAGACACAATGTGCGAATCTGGGCGGTAGAGAATCCTCACGCATTCGTGCAGCAAATTCGCAATTCACCAAAAGTTAACGTGTTTTGTGCAATCTCACGGCTTAAAGTTTACGGCCCCTTTTTCTTCTGCGAAAAAAACGTTACAGGACACGTGTATCTGGACATGCCGGAAAATTGGCTCATGCCACAACTGGAGACCGACAGCGCCGACTTCATCTTTCAACAGGATGGTGTTCCACCGCACTTCCATCATGATGTTCGGCATTTCTTAAACAGGAGATTGGAAAAAGCGATGGATCGGTCGTGGTGGAGATCATGATCAGCAATTCATGTCATGGCCTCCACGCTCTCCCGACGTAACCCCATGCGATTTCTTTCTGTGGGGTTATGTGAAAGATTCAGTGTTTAAACCTCCTCTACCAAGAAACGTGCCAGAACTGCGAGCTCGCATGAACGATGCTTTCGAACTCATTGATGGGGACATGCTGCGCCGAGTGTGGGAGGAACTTGATTATCGGCTTGATGTCTGCCGAATCACTAAAGGGGCACATATCGAACATTTGTGAATGCCTAAAAAAACTTTTTGAGTTTTTGTATGTGTGTGAAAAGCATTGTGAAAATATCTCAAATAATAAAGTTATTGTAGAGCTGTGAAATCGCTTCAATCATTTGTAATAACCCTGTACTTAGAAGTCAGCAAATATTTGCCACTTGTGGCTGTTATATTGAATTTCGTTCAATAAAAATTTCCTTCAAGATAGCAGCATAAGCTACAGGAATAGGACATACATTGCTATTGTGAAGGTGTACCACTTTGAGGCTAGATTTTGAGCCATCCACGAATAGTTGCCACTCCGTTGGACTATGTTTCATTTCAATAGAATTAAACAGTCCATTCACGTCACTGCAGTAACAGAATATGTCTTCGATGTCAAAGAATGGTGCAAAGGCAGTCTGACGATGTCGAAAGAAACGAAACTAAAGATGTAAACGTCGTGTAGTCCGTTTGCCGGATGCAAGTCTTTCGATTTGACGCAACTTCGGCAACTTGCGCGTCGATGGAGATGAAATTATGATGATTACGACAACACAACACCCAGTCCCTGAGCGGAGAAACTCTCCGACGCAGCCGGGAATCGAACCCGGGCCCTTAGAATTGACATTATGTCACACAGACCATTTTTTTTTTCCTTTTTCGTTGTATTTGGTCGAAGCGGACGTCACATGACATCCACTGAAGTTCGTTGTTGATCGTTTCACTCAGAGTTTTTATTACAGAGACACCCCAGGTCTCTGACCGCACACGCTGAGCTACCGAGCATGCTAAATGATGATGTAGGACACACAATACACCCAGTCCCCTGCCGGGAACCATTCAGCTACCGGGGGCGGACAGAAACGAACCTTAGCTCCTGTGTATAATAAGTTCCACTGTTTCAGACGCTTACCCGAAAGTCCAACTTGTACCTTAGAAAGATTCAGGTCCTAACAAGGTCATTCACATCATTTTGCGTCAGGAGATGTGGCATCATTTCTTCGTAATTGAAATCAGAGCTAGCATTCTCCACGTCTGTATTAGATTAGATCTGTGTGGCAACCTCCAATGACAATGTGTCCAGAGGAAGGGGGACAGGCAAGGAAAACCTGTGCGGTATGGGTCAAATAGCTGACTTGATGTAGGGCTGCTTTAGCGTCTTTCTATCCTTGCCCTTCATCCTTGCTATTTTAAGCATGTAGAAATAGCATTCATCTACGCAATTAGTCGGTTCCCTCCATGTTAAAGGAATAGTAAAAGGCACTCCAACTTTACCATATTTCGTTACCTTCTTTTTCACTCAACCATTATGACGAGACGAACAGATCACAAAGACAATATGTGAATATCCATTTTAGGTCCTTATCACCTAACTAATACCGCGCGACCGCCACGGTCGCAGGTTCGAATTCTGCTTCGGGTACGGATGTTTGTGATGTCCTTAGGTTAGTTAGGTTAAAGTAGTTCTAAGTTCTAGGGGACTGATGACCTCGAATGTTAAGTCCCATAGTGATCAGAGCCACTATCTAACTAGCAACCGAAACTATGATCATACAATTTGTTGACTATGGGTGTCACATATCGTCTGTATGAATTAATAATGTGCTCCCCACAGATGTAGCAAAAGTTGTTTGGGTGATTTAAAAATACCTGTGACATTGTACAAACACTAACACAAATGCCCCACTAAAACAAAAAGGAAGACGGAGCACAAGGTATATTTAGATCGCACTACTCACAGTCGTGAATGCACAGCCAAACAAAGGAAGCTTTTCTTCCCCACTAGTAAAAGCATGGTGTTCAGGAGCAACGGACAATGAGTCATACGGATTATTGCCATGTTGTAAATGATTAATTATAAGAGACTTTCCGGTAGTCGCGTCTTGGGGGTGGCTTTAATAGATAGGTTGCATTTCTTAAGAAATCTACCTGTTTGCTTTTTATGAATATTCTAATGTAATTAAGTATTTTGAAAAGAAGGGAGCTACAAAATATCAAACAACATATTCGTGCTTGGGAGGGTCAAAGTACATGAGAAACACCCATTTCCACTATTGAAAATTTTTCGTTGTTGACCAGTGTAATCTGACTGTACTCGCACGATTTGATCCGCACTGCTTCAGAACTTAACCATTAGCCTCGACTCCTCCAATTTGCTTGACGTTTATTGTGCTTCCATGACTCAAACCTGTCGATACAACCTGTAGATACATAAAACCTTTCTGCCAATTGCCTCAACCCAGCACGGCCTTCAGTTCTCTCAGTAGACGAGACGTTACGTCTCTATAAATCCAGTCTTCAATTTGTTACATATTTTACGCATTAGGTCACCTTCTTGTTTTACTATTTAAATCTCTCATTCATAGTCGAATATCCACTTATAAATTTACTACTTATACACGTATGGATGGCAATTAATGCAACAGATGATGCGTTTATAAACGACGAATGAAGACGTAGTGAGCTCAGCATTGAAATTATGTATATCTACGTCATACTCCTCAAGTCACCTAATGGTGCGTGGCGGAGCGTACTTATGGTAACATTAACTGATTTCCCCTCCCCTCCAACCCCCCCCCCTCCCCCACACATTGTCCCACTTGCGAATTGCGCGTGGGTAGAACGATCGTCGGGAGGCCTCTCTACTGGCTCTAATTTCTCGAATTATCTCGTCGTGGTCATTACGCGAGATCTATGTGGGAGGAAGTAATGCTTTGTCCGATTCTTCCCTGAAAGCGCTCTCTCAATATGTCAAAACTATCTACTGGTTCGTGGTTTATCAAAATTCCAGTAAAAATTGCTACACACAAACTGCAAACGCAAATAAATCTCATCGGAGTTTTTCAATTGTAGTCAGCTGATATTTAAACTGGCAAAAAAGTTTTGCTGTTCATCATTTGTAGTACATGCAGTATGGTTGTAGCAGAAATACCTGTGTGGTTCCGTACTGACAAGGAAAAACTCGCCATCTCACCCCCACCCCCTCAAATGTGGATAGCCCGTCAGAAACTGAACACAGATCAACCCTGAAACCAGGAAGAAGGTGTACTGAAGTGTGAAAAAAAAGCAAAATAGAAATAGTGAACTGTTCAAGGACAAAAAGTTCTATAAATAGGAGGTCATGGTGTCGGACTGCAAAGTGGGCGAACCGTATTCAGAACTCCCTCATGCCGTGGTTTTTTTTTTTCTGCAGAATTATGAATTTTCCGTCCGTTCATTGCATTTTTTTTTAAATTTGTGGTAAGGTCCTATGGGACCAAACGGCTGAGGTCATCGGTCCCTAAGCTTACACACTACTTATTCTAACTTAAACTAACTTACTCTAAGGACAACACACATACCCATGCCCTAGGGAGGACTCGAACCTCCGACTGGGGAGCCACAAGGACCGTGACAAGCGCCTCTGACTGCGCGGCTACCCCGTGCGGCGGTCTGTTCGTCCTCTTTCTGTACTATTAGCAGTTATCAAACAATACGTTGGTTATAGAATATGACCTGTGGGAAGAATACGTTACCGTAAAAAGTAAATGTGACGAATAGTGAGAGCAGGCGAGCTACCACATAGAGGTCTCACAGAAATGAAAACAGCAAATAAACGTGTGTGAACTATGTTACAACAAAGGAATTCAAGAGTCAAGACTTCCAAAACGAAACGCGACATCAAAAACGTTAAAAACATATGTTTTGACAGAGCACAGAGAAACTGTGTGATTGTGAAACTATTGCGTTCATTTGTTGTATCCTGAGTGACAAACTCTTACGTTTTCATCAATTCCTTGGGAGTGATCACATTCACATTCATACGAACACCTATATCGTGCAAGGAGGCATATCCCACTCACTGTCGTACAAATTAGGTGCGTCGATTAGAGATTCCTAACATATGATTCCACGTTCTGTCGCCAATGCCGTGTGTGACACATCAGACGTGTTTTCCTGTCCATGACTCGGTTGACACGTCGCCTTGTTATCAAACTTTTGCAGTTCCCATACGAAAGCCACTTCCTTTCAGCTGCTAATAGAGTATTTGTGCATAATCAACTATCATTATAGGTACTCTACCTTACACCTCGCTGTTGGAAACGTACGTCAAGCCACGACACAGACACAAATTTGAATAAAGAGAACAGCGAAAAATAATGGCAGACGGTATCTTTGAACACGGGTCGACCACTTGGGAGTCCAACACAGTAACCATTTAACAGGGGATAGGACGCCAGACGGGCCGACGTGGGGCAGGGGAGGCACCAAAGGACATTTTAATTCCCACTGTCTATACTTTTACAAATAAATTCATAAAACTTTGTCTGCATGACCAGGAAGGATTCAGGATTCACACTCATAGCAGTGGAAGTTCGAAACCATAGCAAAATATTTTTTTTTACATGTGAAATGTCTTCATTTTTTTCACTTACTATTGGCTGCATTTGGTTGCTGTAGGTACACTTTTCTTCACAAGTAAGAGAGATTCTTCGATGAATTTTGCACACCATACAAAGCTTACTTACACGTGTATGAAACTCAGGAATTTTCCAAATCTATTAAAAACTGTGGTAAAAACTGAGATAATTAACTATAAAAATTTTTGTAAGTATAAAAGTTTTTATATCCGAAACGGAAGTGCTGCCACTGAATAATTCTGCTTCGCAAGGAGTAGGTGTCCGTAGTTGAGGTGAGCCGTTCCCTACCTGTTCCAAACAGCATTTTTCCTTACAAACTTTCACGACAGTATTTTTATGAATCTTCAGAGTCTGCTCTTCTTTGTACCTTCGCTATGAACAGTAGGTTCTCCCTATTATTCCTTTCCATTTCGAAATATTCGTACGCCGCCTAAACTTAAGCGTCTGGTGACAAAAAACTTGAGGTGCGCTGATCACTGAACTTTCCGGTTAGCAACCATACTTTTCTGAAGATTTCCGCTGTACGTGTCGGCACACAATAAAGTTGCCGCACAGGGAAAGAAAACACAAAACGAAAACGGATCTCAAGTGTTTGGTTACTGGCGACAAATACTGTCTGCAGCTGACTGGTAAGCAGGACCTTCGGTAGCAGAGCGAATTGACAACGATGAATGGTAAAGGAGGTGTGACTAAGCGCGTCCTCTGATTGGATGTTGCTATGGTAGCAACCTTGTAAACAGCTAGACGTCAACCAGTTTGTTATTCTGATCGAGGTACAGCTTTGGACGTTCACCCCTCATCGGAGGACCCGTATTACAAAAGACACGAATTTCTTTTACTATGTTATTTATGGTATGTACAGTAGCAAAAGTAAACAGTTCATTATCATGCCATATTGGGAAAAATTTTCAAATAAAATCAGACTTGCACTTCAGAAAAGCTACCTACAAATAGGCTTCACAACACGCAAGAAATTGTGATCACAAATTTATCAATCCTGTAAATTTCCACATTCAGATGTTTTATAAGTTAAAGTGCGACGACCGGGAGATGGGACACATTTCTAACTACGTTTAATGGACATCTGAACCTGACTGCACCGACCTGTCTTGACGCACTTAAAAGAGCAAAACGACACAGCCAGTTACACGATAAAATTACTATTAGTCCTACATATTGCAGAACAAGGCAGCTTACTGTATATATTGTGTAGTAGAGGAAACAGAAATTTTGACATACGTAATCAAACAACTTGAAATTACTTTAAATGAACAAAGCGATCTAAAAAAAAAAAAAATTCTCAAATACGTCACTTGTATTTTTTAACAGAGATAACGTACAGCAATAGCCATTGGGAACTGCGTATTTTCATAAAAAAATTTCTTACGTTGATTGCATATATATGCGTACATCAGTCATGTAATCATATTATTATGTGAATAGTACGAAACATAGTTCTTAATATACGCTAAAAAGCATTACATGCAAGGCAATTCAGATTACAGTAATGTGAAAAATCAATACTCATAAAACACTAATGCATGTACTACAAATAACTTATTGTGAAAAATATGTTTATTTTGTAAAATAGATGTCGCCGATGATCGTCGAACATCCGAAACTAGTCCCGAAAACAACTGACTGTCAAAGAGCAGCTTATCTGAAACATGTAATTATTAATATGACATATTTGCGCTTTCAGATTTGTTATTTACGAAATTCAAAATTCAACAAAAAAAATGTTTGTTCGTTTTATTTTCATCCCCAAGGTTTTCTGGGGCTTTTCCTTGGCTGAAAGATAAATGCCGCACTGGGAGTTTCCTCCACAGTATTCCCCATTGGGACTAGTTCTGCCTGCCACACTAACAGCTCGCCTAACTTGGGTCATTAAAACCACACCCCGCTGTTTTAACACAATGAAAAGTATTTAAAAAATAAAAATAAAAAGCCACAAGGATGAAAGGTCACACAAATAACGAAAAAGTGGAAAAATTTGGCCGCATTTATTACATTTATTAACGATGATATGAGGCTGTATGTTAAGCACACAACAGCACATCCAGAGTCGTCAAAAATTATTTATTTGTGACCGAAAGTTAATTTTGTGATCCGACTCCATGCCCGTCAAAATTTCAGGGACATTTTCTGAATGCTTCGCTGTAGTAGGTGACTGGTGGTTTCCAGTTTCTTGGTACATAGTGACAGCATTTATTTTGATTTCTAACACCCTTTTGCCTTTGTATCTGTATTGCACTGAAAATATGTTTACAACAGGGCAAATGCGACGATATGCGCTGTGTGTCTTGTTTGGAAACATACTTGTTCCTTTCTCTCAATCTTGAATTCAATGATGTTCGGTTTTATTTTTTTTTCCTTCGATGTAAGTTGTACGTTTAAAGTATTTGGTTTTCGGTGGTTGCATAACACAGGCTTTTTCATTGTTGTAAAGTTGTTTTCACAGAAACATTGGCAGTTGAGGTAACAAACAGAATAAATCACAGTTACATTTTTACTCTCTAACGAATCAGCAGAGGTCACAATATCCCCAAATACACAGAAACTATTCCTGAAAAACTGCCGAAATTTTGTTGGTGATGGTGGTCAACCTGCCCGTCAATCTTTAAAAGTGCCACAAAATTGGAAAGGAGATCAAAAAATGTATACATTTTTAAATATCAATAACACGTATTGAAACAATAAACGAATTAAAGATATGAAGTTTTGTAACTATTTACAAATGAACTACCGTGGATCGCGACTGTAATGTGTGTAAGTGCAACAGTTAAACTACTGCTTCTTCAGAGATAAGTACGAGCATTTAATCATCTGTGCTAATTAGAAAAGTTCATGTCATAAAACAAATGAGCACAGCTCGTGTGAAATATAATTTTTAATTAACACTGGCGTCTCATCTTCCTGGAACATTTGAAATTGCTTTCTATCGACTTGTTTTTGTAAATGAATTCGAGAAATTATTTCACGAGCCTGACATCACAGTAAGAGCACGCACTGTTTCACACAAGTTAGTTTTTCGCGAGGTGTTCTCCTGAAAAAATGACAGTTATTGAAAAGCTGCAAAGTGTTCTGCAGTGTAAACTAAATCTCTGCTATCAGCCTCCCCACTGATGCAATATATTTCTCTTCCTTATCACCACATATTTTATGATATCATTAAGGTACTGGCAACTTTTTAATCCAAGGATCATTACCCATTCTCTATCTACCACCGAAATGAAAGATAGTTTCCAGAAAATACGGTTATCGGGCAATGTCTGTTAGTACCACCTCGTAAAAATTGTATGAGTTACCACGAGTATCTTTCTGAGACTGGAGACATTCCATCGGACTTTCGGCAAGAATGACATCCACACAACCACGAACTTAACAAAGGCAGATATGTACGACACCTGCGTACAATAAGCTTAACCTCAGGTTTCAATGTGTTAACTAGGATAAGATACGAGGTGAAGAAAAAATGACGCACTTTTAATTCGGCATGCGACTTCTCAACCAGATGCGAGACGAAAGTTTATCTAGCAAAATCATATCGGGAAAATTTTGAAAATGCACGTATGGAAACGAGGAGCTGGCAACAAGGTCTGATCAGAATGAACAGTGGAAATTGTATCACCCCAGCTCAGCAAACCCACATCCATGGAGCTGTGGTTCGATTCCTCGTCAGATTCCTTTTTTAATTTTTTATATATCCGTTCCCTAGTTCTCGGTGTTTATAACACGGACATCATATTGCTCCATGACAATAGCCTATCTCATGACAGTGGGATCCATTAAACTGCATGCACTAATCTACTTAGCGTGCAGTGCACTACCATAACTGGTCCTGTCAAGTTCTTTTAGGAAGGCTTCCCGACGGAGTGCACAAACGATGAATATGTTGAAATGATTTTGGTGCTGGATGCATGCGATGACCAAGCTGCTGCTGCTGCTCGTGGGTATGCTGCATGGTATCGAGGAAAGCACTATTCCGATAAGAATATTTTTCGTCGCCTGGAGCAACGCTTTCTTCGTCCATAAGTAATGGACAGACGTCGTCCAAGGACTACATGCACTCCACAAACAAAGCACGTGATTCTTGAAACCGTTCACCAGTTACTTCGATGAAATGCCGGTAACATTGGAAGGCATTTCCAGATATCTCAAAGACTGGTTGTTGAACTGTTCCACAATTAAGAACTATGTTCATAACATTATACTTTAAGTCAACACCAGTGGCTAGAAAGACCACATTCGATGAGTACTGTTTTGTGAAAGACTTTTGCACCAAGTAGAAGATGATGAACATTTTATAAATAACGTGATATAGACTGACGAATCTAGATTTACTCTTGAAGGTATTTTCAACCTCTAAAACAGCCATTATTGGTCGGAACACCATCCACATGTCACCCGTGAACGTGGCTTTTAGCTAAGCTTTGGCATAAACCTGTGGGTTAGAATCGTGGAAGGGCCTTTACGTATTGCCGGACAAGTTGAATTTGCTCCTTTATCATACGTTTCTTTGCAATACTGTGTCTAAAGCATTACAAAACGTTCCACTTGGCGTTCGGCAACAGCTATGGTTTCCGCATAATGGTGCACCGTCACACTTTGGAGTGAATGTGCGGAACTAATTAAATGAAGCGTTTCCAAGGAATTGCATTGTTCGTGGAGGTCCAGTGTTCTGGCCTCCACGTTCCCTGAACCTTAATCCCCTAGGTTTTTATTTGTGGTGACACTTATAGAGGACTGGTTTTTATAGTACTCCACCTATGAATGTACACGAACTGAGAACTCGGGTGCATGCAGCTTCGGCAATGGTGGACGCAGGTATGCTGAATAGGAGCCAGGAAAGTATTAGCCAGTAAACAACGAATTGTTTGCAAATGCGAGGTGGTCGCTTTGAATACCTATGAAGTGCGCGTTGCTCTCGTTGGTTTATCTACAGGCTCCGTGAAGATATGCCTGGATGTCAAACGTAAGGAATGGAATCATTGTGTAACCTACCTGTTGTGTTTTTGTACTTTATTGAATACAGGCAATGTAACAGTATCACTATTATTTTCTATTGGCTTTAATTGTGTCATGGAAGAAACAAAATGGTCGTTTACGTCTGTAAGAAGTTAATCTTTTATCTTAATGTTTAAAGAAAGGTAACAGAAAGAAATACATGGCGAGTGTGCATATCTGTTCCCCAATGCATTACCTCGTTTCGCTGAGTTAATGGTGCCGGCCGGTGTGGCCGAGCGGTTCTAGGCGCTTCAGTCTGGAACCGCGCGACCGCTAAGGTCGCGGGTTCGAATCCTGCCTCGGGCATGGATGTGTGTGATGTCCTTAGGTTAGTTAGGTTTAAGTAGTTCTAAGTTCAAGGGGCCTGATGACCTCAGATGTTAAGTCCCATAGTGCTCAGAACCATTTGAAACATTTTTTTTTTGAACTGATGGTACAGCTCAGGCACACTGCAGAACTCATGAAACCCGTTCATGCCCACGCTGTAGAAGTTACAGTGTTGCAAGAGCCTT